>NC_056734.1:481713140-481878140 GCF_019279795.1 Protopterus annectens
CACTGGGTTCCGAACATTGGGATACAAATTTTCCTTCCAACCCCAAAAGGGTACCCAGATCTACCACCAAATCAATGGGCAGAGGCTCAAAAGCAAATCCTTTCCCTGCTCTCTGAAGTTAGTAGAGCATGTTCCTGCAGAACAGATAGGCCAAGGCTTCAAACTCCAGACTTTTTCTGGTGCCCCGAAAAGAGGGCACCTGGCACCCCATCCTTGATCTATCTATTCTAAGCACCTTCCTGGTGATCCCAAAATTCCCAAAATTCAAAATGTTCACCATCCAACAGTTGCTACCCATGCTGTCCAAGGACACTTGGCTAGCCACCCTATCTCTAAAAGAGGCTTATCTCCACATTCCTATCAGGGAATCATGCAGGAAATATCTCTGCTTCAGGGCAGGATCTCAACACTTTCAGTTTTCTGTTCTTTCCTTTGGCTTATCTACTGCGCCCAGAGTTTTCAAAAAATGTCTGGCACCGGCCATTGCCTTTGCAGACAGATATTCAGATTTACCCATGCCTAGATGACTGCCTTATTCAGACTGACAGCCAGGAAAAGATTCTCAAGCACCTGGCTTTTGTAAACACCCTACGAACCTCCCTAGGGTACATGATCAATGAAAAGAAATCCAAAAAGATGGCCATCCAAAGGATAATCTTCCTGGGACCAAGTCTGAACACAGCATCACAAATGGCATGCCTTATTCCAGAGAAACAAATTTTCCTGACTGCCTACTTCTCTCAACTAGCCACCAGGCACCAGCTATCTGCAAGGAAGATCCTGCAAGCTCTGGGTTTCATGGCATATTGCGTACTACTCCTTCTATATGCCAGACTGCATATGAGGAAACTTCAGTGGTACCTAAAGAGCCTTTGGTGTCAACACTATCAAGACCTGGAAACTCTTCTACCTATAATTGCATGCCTCAGAAAAGATTTTCTTTGGGCAACAGCATGTTCCCACAACAAGGGAATGGCTTTTTCCCCATCCTCTGCTGCCCAGACCCTCACCACAGACTCATCAGACTATGCTTGGGGTGCACACCTGGCCAGCAGGTGCATACAGGGCCAATGGAGCCCACAGCAATTCCCTCTGCTCATCAATCAAAAAGAGAGGTTGGCTGTGCAGCACACCTTGATAGCTTTCAAGCCCCTTCTCTCTCCAGGGGCTCTCCTGATCAAAACAGACAACACCACTGTGATGTGGTACATCAATAAGCAGGGAGGGACTCTCTCCTACCCTCTATGTGGGCTGGCACGCAGCCTCTGCTATGCAACTACACCTGTTAGCACAATTCCTACCAGGTGCTCTCAACTCTTTGGCAGACCAATTAAGCAGAAATCTCTGGACCCACACGAGTGGCAACTCAACAGAAGTACCTTCACCCTAATAACTCAGAAATGGGCAATCCCGAAGGTCGACCTCTTTGCCTCCCACACCAACCATCAGCTCAGCAAATTCTGCACCAGGGAGCATCACTGCATGGCTCAGAAAGTGGATGCCCTGTCCTTCCCCCTTGGTCAATCTTTCGGTCTATGCCTTTCCTCCCCTACCTCTCATACCCAAGATACTGCTCAAAGTAAGGGAGGAAAAAACCAAGGGCCATTCTTATAGCTCCAGACTGGCCCCAGCAGCACTGGTACCCCTTTTTGCACAGCCTGCCCATGCTACCTCCACGGCATCTTCCTCAGATCCCAGATCTTCTGACCCAGAGAGAAGGGGAATTCATGCATCCCCAATCGCAGACACTCAATTTGGCAGCTTGGCTTATTCCCTAACCAATCTGCCAAGCCCAGTAAACAGGTTCTGGATGTTATCCATGAGGCCTGACGTCCTAGCACCAAAATTTCTTATGCTGATAAATGGAAAAGGTTCTGCACCTGGATCCAGGCTAAGGGAGCCAATACGGCACAGCCCTCCCTCTCATCCCGGATTACTTAGCTGACCCTAGAACACAGTGCCTCTCTTTCTCCTCTGTAAAAATTCATGCCTTCACTGTTTCTGCTCATTTTCCAACTGAACAGCCCCTTTTCTCACCCTTTGATCAAACAGTTCCTAAGAAGGTCTAGCAACTTGAGGCCACCCAGCAGGGCACTAACACCAGCTTGGGACCTTAACTTTGTATTGGAAAAGCTAACCCTTTCCCCCTTTTGAACCAGCTGCTTCTGCAGGGATAAAATTTCTCTCCTGGAAGACTGCATTCCTTCTGGCCATCACTTCAGCCAGAAGTCTCTGAGCTGCAAACATTCATGGCTGTGGGACCTTTAATCATCTTCCATGCAGACAGGGTATCCCTCAGATCTAACCCATCCTTCATGCCCAAGGTGGTGTCCAGTGTGGCTGTCAACCAATCCATTCATTTGCCCACCTTTTTTCCTAATCCCCAGAACAAGGAGGAAAGGATTCTTCACTTTCTAGATGTGCACAGACCACTCAGATTCTATCTAGACAGGACTAAATCCTTCAAAAAGTCTGATCAATTGCTGGTTAGCTTTGCTACAGGGGCAGAAGGCAAAGCCATCTCCAAACAAACCATTTCCAAATGGATAGCACACTGCATCCATTTCTGCTACAAAAAGCATGGAAAGCTTCCCTCCAAGGGGGTCAGGACACACACCACCAGAGCAGCCTCAACCTCTGCAGCTTTCCTCAGAGGAGTCCCCCACCAGGAACATCCTGGAGGCTGCAATCTGGAAATCTGTTCACACTTTATTACTAAGCATTACCACCTGCCTCTCTTCTCCAAATCCAGGGCAGGGTTTGCCTCTGCAGTCTTGCAGGGCATCCTAGCCAGCCCCTAGTTTCCTTGACTGCCTCCTCCCTTTTCTTCAGCTTTGGGAATCAACCCAAATGTGATGACTGCAACAATGAAACACGAAGAACATAGTACAGTTGTGTACACCTACCATAAATGTAGATGTTCAAGTGTATTCACTGTTGCAGTCCTGGTTTCCCTCCCTCTGATCCCCCTTTCTTTTCTTTCTCCTTTTATTTCCATTCAAACAAGTTGTTCTCCTTTCCTTACAAGGGATGTATTGGTATTTATTTTCCACTGGTGGGTTTCTTCCACCAGAACCTGGCCTCCTACTTGGGGGCTCCTTACAGGTTGGGGCAAGAAAAACTGATGTAATGGTGCCGGCGGCCTTACTTTATACTACTGATGACCTGAAATCAGTCCTCAAGCGACAGCAACTGATGCAGAAATACTAATTCTCTGGTATTTGGATTGGCCAAGGGCTATCCTGGCAGGGATAACCCAAATGTGATGACTGCAACAGTGAATACAGTTGAACATCTACATTTATGGTAAGTGTACACAACTGTACTTTCTCTAGTTGAGTTACTTACTACTGCAAGGCAAGATGATGTGGGTGAGTTCTTTCTAGTCCTGTTTTCAGAAATAGGCTGCCCCTGAGACTTCAGTCTCCTCTAATATTAAGACATCACAAACATCTGGCCGTCTGACTTCTGGTTCCCCCACTTCTACCAACACTAGAAGCTGCTAGGGTTTGGCACCTCTATGCTACCATGCATATCTGGAGCTTTTCTAAGATCTGTTGCAGCATCTGGAAGCCATAAAATAAAACAATTCCACTTTTCATATAGGAGCGACAAACTATTCTCTAGCACTGACATTGCATCTCTGGCTCTCTTCAGAACTGAGGAATAACATCTTCATGGCATACCCTATAAAGTAATATAATTTCCAGAATATTTTTTAAAGTCAGGTACATTAATTCCTTCTCCAGTCGTATCTCTCAACCTGGAGGCATCAAAAATCTGGACAAAGGCTCATGAAAAGTAGGTACAACTGGTCAAAAATCTGGACACTAATTAGCATAACATTTGCATGCACAATTTAACTCCACCCCATCCATTGGAATTATCAGATGCCAACATTCAAATAATTATGAAAATGATCCCCCATTTAACATTAACTCTGAAAATGTATATTGCACAAAGAAGCACCAGTTAAAGTCCTTTTACAACATTAACAAAAAATCTTAATGGCAATAGGTATTTAAAACACTTTGCAATCAGCTTTCTGCCCTACCATATTTCTAGCATGTACACACTGACATCCTGTTAGCTGCATACTACATTAGAGAAAAGTCCAGGATCCATTTGTTTGCAGACTATACACAAACTTTTGCAATGACCTTCCATCATTTAGATGAATTAAAACAGAGAGTGACATACTCAAAAAAAAAAATGTGGGAAATTCATACTATAACACAAACTACTGATATTAAACAACCACTTACCCAACAAAATGACGAAGAATGAAAAGGCAATTCCCTTCGGCCTTCATATCATGAACCTCCTAAGATGTTCCATCCATTGTGCCTCTGTGTGTGTGTGTGCATTTTGATGTAGTGACAGTATAACAGGTATGGTAAATTACAGCCTTGTGTGATATCTTTCCCCTTTCTTCCGCAAGGCACACTTTTACCTTTCACCTTCTCATGCACCACTGATGTTTTCCCCAAAGACCATACATTCCACATTTTGGGTGAACTTCATAGTCCTTTGGATTAATATTACCTCTGTTCCCAGTACAGCGATTACACTCTGTTCTCAGTGCTGCTTTCAAAGTTTCTCTTGAATCTCTGAAAACAGTTCTGTGCAAGGAACCGGCACCTGTGCTTTTTAGTCAAAGGGAAATGTGTGGGGGTATCTTCAGTTCTAGCATAAAAGTACGATTGTGAATACAAGTCTTTTCTGCTTAGTATGTTTTGTGTGTGTGTTTGTGTGCGCACACGCACATTGGGCATACTGCCAATTTCATACTGGGCATACTGACGGGACATTGATACATTGATAGCCCTCTTACTTAGATTTCACCTGTAATGTCTTGTTGCTTTGCGTGTTCCTTTTGCTAATAAACTGGTCCTCTCTCCATAATACAATTGTGCATATACAGTATACTAAATAAAACTTGTACAGTGCCCACTCAATAAAAAATGCATCTGTAGTTCATGATACCATTATTTTGTTATTTTATTATAGTTAGCCATTGCTAACTAACTACAAACCTGAGCAGATATAAAACTGACAACAAGGAATAAATAAACTGCTCAGAGGCACCAGCAACAACGGCAAATATCCAGGAATATTTTATTTAAATTGATGTATATAATTGGTTTTTAAATGTGAATGTTTAGTTCTGATGGAGTTCCACAATGAATGAGCAACAAAAACACTCCACTTTTAAAGTATCCTTGGCCTTTTGCCATTGTTGCTGGTGCATCTCAGCAGTTTTGTTCTTTAATGTTAACCATTGCCAGGAGTGCTGAAGCACCCTGTCCCCAACTGTTGAATCTTTTTGAGTAAAACAAGCTGTAGGCACAGGATTAATAAAACTCAACTGCAAATTGAGTATCTGTGTTATAAATGTCTTGCATCTTTTTGTATGATGGTGAATAAGTGTTTGAAAAGCTTTGGTCTGGCTGTATGTAATTTAGTGCGGTACATCTTTATTTAAAAAGCAGGGTGCCTCTGGTTTTATGTTACCACTTATTCAAGATCTCTGTCAGGCATGAAAGTTTTTCAGTGGAATACACATCTTCAGAATTCTTTTGATTTTTCACTGGCATAACCCTTTTTCTTAGGCACACTGTAGTGGTCTAATATAAAATCAGAGACACTTACACATGTTGATAATGTGGCAGGATTTACTTCTGGTGCATGATGACATCAGCATGAGCATAAAAAATGAAAATAAAAACAATCAGGATTTAAAGGGACCACTCATTCATGGCACCCTATTATTTTGAGCCCAAAAGCAGTAAATACTGAGGAATTTGGTACAGTTGAGAGGTATGCTTCCAGTATATGCTGTTAGAATGTAGATATTTAAAAAGAATAATGCATGTACATCATTTTTCTGTCCAGCAGGAGACACTGCTAATACATTTTAACACAAGCAACTTTACAAATGCATTTTAGCATCTGTACAAATCAGTTTGATACACAAGTGACATAAGTCTTCACAAAATTCCAGGAAGCTGTGCTGGCATATGTTACACATCCACTGCCCTACTTCTCCTGGGATGGCTGGTAGTACCTTCTGTCATCACAGGGCATATCCAGTTGTCTTTACTCAATAGAGGCAAAATAGACTGAACTGTAACAGTGCAGAATTTTATCGGTTTTATGAACTTGTTCAAGTGACATGGATCCAGAATGGATCTGAGGTCCCCAGTCTTTTTTAGCACCAAAAAGAGTCTGGAATAAACTCGGGATTCTAACTGGATACTGGGAACTGGTTGGATGACACTTTTTTTTTTTTTAACAGCTTTGAAATTTTAATGGCCGCTAAGTCCCACTGATTGTGTAGAAAATCAGGGACATGCTTTTTCTTTTGGGGTTGAAGGAAAAAGAGAATTGAGTAACCTCCGGATATTATCCTTGGCAACCATGCATCTGATGTTCTCTTTTGCCTGGCTTGAGGGTGTAAGGAGAGAGACCCCCAACTGCCTCCAGTGTGTAGCATTCATGCAACTGTTCAGAGGCAATGAAGAGCTTTCTCTGAAAAGGGACCTTGAAAGCCTTGATTTTACCGTCCGGCTCTGCCTCTTGGGCATCATCCATTAAAACTGCCTCCCCTTCTGCCACAGAAGGGTCTTTCATCTTGGTAGTCAAGGGAAGTACTCTGTGATTTGAAGAACCACATCTTCTTTCCTGATCTCTGTTTTTTAGTGAATGTTCTTTCAGGGGTGGAGAAATGCACTCCCACTGCAGAGAGTCTTGCCATCCTGTTGATTTGTGGTAAGTATATCCTTGACTTTAGGTCCAAATAAGGTGGATCCATCATAGGGGCATTAATGAAGGATGACTTAAACCCTTCCATGAAATCGGTCACATCCAAGCAGCCGCTCTGGCTGTGCCATTGGCTGCATTTGATTGCACATGCATAGCCACATTAGAAGATGATTACAGAGTGGAAAGCTGGGAATCCACTGTCTTGTGAAAATCCACCAGCAGTACCCCTCAGAGGGACTTTGATCTTCTTTGTCAAGTCTCTCTGGAATCGTGTAAGGTGAGCAAGTTAGTTCAGCAATCTAAGGGCAAAAGTCACTGATGCACAAGTCCCATTCCCATATTTATACATTAACTTAGACTCTCTATTAGGGGGAAGAACAGAAGAGCTTTCTTAGTGGCTGCACCACCATAACATCTACAATTGGACCACCTTTACTCCAGTGGTTTCTGTCAGTCATGGCAGACAATATGTGATCCTTTTTCTTTGGTATGGGCTCACCACTTCAAGATCCTTCCATGCCCCATTGAACCATCAGGTCTGTAAGGGGATCAGTGGGTGGTACCACCTTGGATGAAGTTGATCTGGAGCCAAAAGCCACCAAGAATACTGACTCATCCAGAGAGGGGTCTTGGGATGTCCATACCCTCTCTGTTTCATTAATTCTAGAATGTCTCCAAAGACGACATCTTCAGAGAGGGAACGAAGGGAATCCCCTCCTTCCTCTAAATCAGCATCTTACATAGCTGATGAGTCTAGATGTTTCCGCTTACATGTCTGTTTTCTGGGAGCACCTTCTGCAGGTTCAGTATAAGGGTCAGAAGAGAGAACTGACCATGCAGACTTCCTCAAAAGTTCTTGGTGCTGACTGTCCCTGCATGACTGGCTGTAGAGAAGAACAAGCAGATTGCAGGTGCTGACTGGTGGCCATCTTAACTTCCCATGGAACCAAAATCATAGTAGCTGCCTTATCTTTGGAAGATGCCAAAACCCTTTCACATGCTTCAAAAGCTGAGGCTGCAATTGGTACCGATGATTCCTTCCCCTCCAAAGATGAAAAAGAATTCTCAGTACCAGAGTGTCTCTGTTCCAAAGCAGATCTTGATTCCAAGCCATCTAGAGCTGAACCCCCGAGAGGAAGAGATGGCTGTGAGAATCTCAGTGTTGAACCACTACTCTGAATCTCATTTCCAAGTGTCATCTCAATACGAGGGTGTTGGTATTGAGAGAGATTGGGTTATAGTTGGGGTCCAAGATGCCAGGAGCTCTGGTGCTGACAGAGGAACTAGGGATGTTCTTCATGTTTCACTGTTGCAGTCCTTACATTTGGGTTATTTGCCTGCAGGTAGCCCTCAGCTGGCCTGAATATCAAAGTCTTGGATTCCTGCATCGGATGCTGTCTCTTCTTCCATGACGTCAGGTCGTCAGGGGTATAAAACATGCAGCTGATGCCATTACATCAGTCTTTCTTGCGCAGTGCATGAAGCAGAAGCAGTTCACAAGTGCCGGTCGGCCGACTCCTGAAATTTTTGTTTTCGAGTTTCAGAATGGAAGTCTTCGAAAAAAGCTTAGTACCCTGTTGGGTATCCTTTTTCTTGCTCTTAACCGATGTCAGTAAAAGTTATCAATTGTCTTACCTGTGGAAAGCAAATATCTCATAAAGATTTTCATTCGTACTGCATTCCTTGCTTAGGCCCAGATCATGATGTCCCTTGCTGTCTGTTTTGTGCCTTATTCAACCCCTGAACTATTCATCAGTGTATTTTTACAGCAAATTATTTTGGTACTCTGTTTAACTATCCAGAAATGGCTTCAGTAAGCCATCTGACTACCGATATTCTGAAAAAACGTAAGGATAAAGACAGAGACAAACCGCATAGGTCCAAAACTGCTGACGATGCTTCCGGTAAGCTAGTCGTCAGTTCACCAGTACTCAGCGAGGAGCTTTTGCAGCCCCTGATACCCGCTACTTCAGATTCACAGGTCTCTACTGAGACCCATTCGGAGTCCAGTATGCCATGAGATGCTTCTTTGACTAAGGAACCTGCTGATGTCTCTACCTTGGATGGGTCCGGAGCCGCTGGGCAGGCACCAGCTTCTGAGGGTGTATTCAGGCCTACAGGTTTGCATTTTAAACTGACGCCATCTTCTTCATCAAGGCCTAAAATTCGACCCACGCCTAGAAAACCGAAGTCCAAACCACATGGTCAGGCCCATATGCTTAAAAAAAAACAAATGCTTAGAGTGGCTGAATACCTTATTACTTTAATTAGTGGAAGCCAGCCTTCTCCCTCTAAGAGACCTAGAACTGATTTTTCCTTCTGATTCTTCTGATCAGGATTCTGAAATTTCTGTTTCCTCTGATTACCAGGATTTGCCCTTATCTACTTATGAGGATTCTGATGCAGAGGATTCCATTCCCTCTGCTTCCCCTCCAGAAGATTTTTCTTTTGGTAAAACCTTGCACACTCTTAGGGAACTTTACCTCCAGCTCCCAGAAAACCTGACTGGTATTAGAGTACCTGACTCTCTCAAGTTCCTCTTCAAGAATCCTACTATGGATCCAGAGACCATTTCCCAAGTACCAAAGGGCATTAAGGCTACTGCTGCCAAAAACCCTACCCCCTCTGATAGAGATTCCAGGGCCTTGGATAGATGGGGTAAGAAGGTATACACTTCTGCTACTTTGGCCATTAGGGCCTTAAATTGCCAGTTTCATATGTTAAAGTAGCAGCATATTTTGGGACCACTTAAACAGAAAATGATGTTGATTCCTGACTGTGCTGAACATAAAGAATTACAGGATTTAATGCATTCTGCTGAACAAGTTGGAAAACATACTTTGCAATGTGGTTTTGACTCTTTAGAAGCATCTTGCAGGGCTGCTGTCACTGGGTCTGTACTTAGAAGGCATACTTGGCTTAAGGAGCAAACTTGCCAGATTATGTTAAAGCTAAATTACTGGATGCTCTCTTAAACCAAGACCGCCTGTTTGGCAACAAAGCAGAAGAAGTCCTTAAAAAGGTGGAGGAAAAAGCAAATCTATGCAAACTGTTAGATTTCCTGCAAGTATAGCCATTGGCATTCTAAGAATTGGTCCTTTCCAGTCTTTTCCAGGCCTTCTCAGTCCAAACCCAGGAACAGCAGACCACCTAGGTTACAGTCTCAGGCTACACACAGGCCTAAGCAGTGGGGGGCTCCCACTTCCAAAGCTGGAAGTAGTAAGACACTCCCTATGGAAAAATGTCACAATGATTTAATCTTAACCCTTCCAAGCCCTGCTCAACTGCCTGCTCCCTTAGGAGGAAAACTTGCTCTGCATGCAAAAAAACTGGGAACTCATTACCCAGGACAAATGGATTTTAAGTAATGTTTTCCAAGGATACAGATTTCACTTCCACACCTTACCAACCCTAAATGGTTGGCCAGACCTACCCCCAAATCAGTGGGCAGAGGCTCAACAGCAGGTTCTCTCTCTTTTCTAAGCATCAGGGCTATTCAACCTGTCCCAGCAGAAGAAAGGAGACAAGGTTTTTACTTGACTTTTCCTGGTACCCAGAAAAGACAGCTCCTGGCATCCTATCCTGGACCTCTGTATTCTAAACACCTTTTTGGTAATCCCAAAATTCGAAATGCTACTCTGCTGCCTATGCTGGGCAAAGATGCCTGGTTGGCAACCTTAGACTTAAAGGAAGCTTACCTGCACAGTCCAATAAGGGAACCTTGCAGGAAATACCTATGCTTCAGAGCAGGCTTCATGCACTATCAATTCTCTGCACTTCCCTTTGGCTTATCTACTGTGCTCAGGATAATCACAAAGTGTCAAGCTCTGGCCTGGATGATTGTCTGATTAAGGCAGAAAGCCAGGACTTGCTATTAAAACATCTGGCATTTGTAAAGAAATTTTAACCTCACTGGGGTAGACAATAAACGAAAAGAAATCTCACCTAGTACCCTGCCAACAGATTGTATTCCTGGGAGCAAGCTTGAACACAACTTCCCAGATGGCTTTCCTCATGCCAGAGAAACAGGTTTATTTGACAGCCTTCTTCAAACTACTGGCCACAAAGACTCCGCTATCTGCAAGGAAAATTCTGCAAGCCCTGGGGTTCATGGCCTCTTGCATTCTACTAATTCCATATGCAAGACTGCATATGAGGAAACTACAATGGTACTTAAGTCTCTGGTGCCAACATTCTCAGGAGCTGGAAACAATTCCTATCTTTCCTTGTATAAAGACAGAGTTCCTTTGGTGGGCAGAGGCCTGCCACCTCAACAAGGGGCTCCCTTTCAGTCTACTCCCTGCCCTCCAAACCCTAACAGATGCATCAGACTATGCATGGGGGATTCACTTGGCAGGGCAGTGCATTCAGGGCAAATAGAACCAGAGTCAGATGCACCTGCATATCAACCAAAAAGAAATGTTGGCTGTACAGAATTCCCTGACAGCCTTAAAGGACCACATCCTTCCAGGACAATTATTGGTAAAGGCAGACAACACCACAGTTATGTGGTACATAAACAAGCAGGGGGGAACCCACTCGTACCCTCTCTGCAGACTAGCCATTGCTGTGTGGAACACAGCCTTGAGCTACCAAGTGCACCTACAAGCTCAATTCCCGCCAGGCAAGCTAAATTCATGGACAGATGACCTAAGCAGAAATCTCATGGACCCACACGAATAGAAACTGAAACCAAAAATATTCAACCTCTTGAGGAACAAATGGGGGGACTACAGAAATACACCTATTTGCCTCCCCCCAGAACTACCAACTGGACAAATTATGCACAAGGACTCCCCAAAGTCAAGCTTGGAAAGTGGATGCCCTGTCCTTTACCTGGGAAACCCTCTCAGTTTATGCCTTTCCCCCTCTGCCTCTCCTCTCGAAGGTTCTGCTAAAGATCAAACAGGACAAACCAAGGACAATACTGATTGCACCAGACTGGCCACACCAGCATTGGTACCCCCCCTCTTGCACAGTATGATGCTGCTGGAGCCATGACACTTAACTCAGACACCTTCCCTGCTGTCCCAGCAGGCGGGCCAGATTCTGCACCCTCAGCTTCAAACCCTGAACCTTGCAGCCTGGCTAATCCCTTGAGCTCTTCAATAGCATCCCTCAGTAAGCAGGTGTTAGAGGTTATTCTGGAAGCAAGGAGGCCTAGCACTAGAAAATCTTTTGCTGAAAAGTGGAAAAGATACTGCTCCTGGAGCCAAACTCGGGGGGGATGTGCACAACAGTGCCCAGCTCACCTCATATTCTTCAGTACTTAACAGAAATGCTCCACAAGGGCCTATCCTTCTCATCATTTAAAATTCATGTGTCTGCCATTTCAGCACATTATAATACTGAACCACCCCTCTTCTTTAACCCCCTGCTAAAGCAGTTCCTCAGAGGGACCAAAAATTTAAGACCCCCCCCCCCAGGCAAGCCCCCACTCCAGCCTGGGACCTTAACTTTGTATTGGAAAAGCTCACTCTCCCTCCATTTGAACCAGCTGCAACTGCAGAGTTGAAATTCCTTTCTTAAAAAACAGCCTTCCTTCTAGCCATTACTTCAGCAAGAAGACTGTCTGAATTACATTGGAGCCCTTCATTATCTTCCATGCAGACAGGGTTTCCCTCAGGACCGATCCTTTCTTATGCCCAAGGTGTGGTGTCTAGTGTGGCCCTAAATCAGTCCATTCATTTGCCTACTTTTTTCCCAAACCAGCAAAACAAAGGTGAACGAATACTGCACTCACAGACAACTTATATTTTATTTGGACAGGACCAAGCCTTTCAGAAAATTTGAACAGCTGCTAGTTGGCTTTGCTGCAGGGGCAGAGGGGAAGGCCATTTCAAAGCAAACCATTTCTAAATGGATAGCACATTGCATTCATTTCTGCTGTAAGTACCATGGAAAAACTACCCCACAGGGGATAAGATCACTTTCCACCAGGGCTGCACCTACCTCTACAGCCTTCCTCAATGGAGTCCCTACCAGGGACATCCTAGAAGCTGCTACCTGGAGCTCTGTACATACCTTCACCAAGCATTACCACATGCCTATTTTTTTCTAAATCCAGAGATGGTTTTGCCACTGGCTTAATAGCTGGCCCTAATGCTCTCTAAATTCCTCTTCCCTTCCTTAGCTTTGGGAATTGACCCAAATGTAATGACTGCAACAGTGAAACACGAAGAACATAGTACAGTTGTGTACACTTACCATAAATTTAGATGTTCGAGTGTATTCACTGTTGCAGTCCTGGTTACCCTCCCTCCAGCCCCCTGACTTCTCTTGTCTCTACCTGCCTTCTTGTTTGGTGTATTTAAACATTCTGGTGTATTTGCTTTTTGTTGGAGGTGTAACCTAACATATAATTGCTTTCCATTATGGGGGCACCTGACATCTGGGGCAAGAAAAACTGATGTAATGGTGTTTGCTGCATGTTTTATACCTCTAACGACCTGACGTCATGGAAGAAGAGAGAGCATCCGACGCAGGAATCCAAGACTGTGATATTCAGGCCTGCTTAGGGCTACCTGCAGGCAGATAACCCAAATGTGTAATGACTGCAGCAGTGAATACACTCTAACATCTACATTTATGGTAAGTGTACACAACTGTACTTTCCAATGAACCTGAAGCCAAAGGTTGGATCAGTGCAGTTTCTTGCAAAGGGGGATTAAGATGGCCAAACAGTCGGCACCTTCCCAGGGGACAGTGCTGGGATAACCCCAAGCTTGTATCTGTGTTCTCAAACAGGCTTTTAGATGACCGAGTGGATGATGCTATCTAAGCGGGTTGAGAGTATTTCTTTTTTCTTGAAGTGTTTGTGAATGAAGTCTTGAACTCACTGGTTCAGGTGAAAATCTCATCCTTGGAGAAGGAGTTTTGGCAGAGGGGTTGTCAGTTCTGTCTTTGTAATCTTCGGATCAGGACCGACAGACGTAGTCAGTTTTAGGGATCTTTTTTTTTTTTTTTCAAAGCTTTCAAAGGCGATTTACTCCTCTTTTGTTTTCTTTTCTTTTTCCTTTCCCTGAAATTTGCTTTTAGCTTTATCTTTCTCTTTCCTGGAAGAGGTAGAAGGAGAGAGAGAAGGGGTAGCCCCTCTCTGAGCTGGAAGGAGCCCCTTAAAAAAACAATTTATCCCATCATGTCTGAAGAGGCGCAAGACTGGCAGAGACTGCACACGAGACTGGTAGTCTGTGTTTAGGTTTGTAACACCAAGGCAACAGACACATTTTGAAGATCCTGAGGGGGCAACTAGTGGCCACACTCTGAACATTTCTTGAAGCCTGACACTTCTGACATATTAAGGCTGAAAAAGATAAAATGTCATTAGATAAAAATCAGAACACACTAAGCTATCTATATAACCAGGAAAATAGTAATGAAAGGCCTAGCAAACTGATATAAACATTTTAAATTAAAATAGGAAAGATTATTAGTATAATATTTGAAACAGTTTTTTTTTTTTTAACTACTACTAATGACAGAAAAGAGAAGCGAGTCAAAGAAACTCTCATGGTAGAAGAGTATAACTAGAAAAACTTTCATCTGATCACACAGGGCTGTGTGCACATTTAACTTGTCCATGTGGCAAAAGAGATCTGCGCATCTGTAGTTCAACCTAGAGTATTATGGGTAGGGTAATAGTCTGAGATCTTGAACCAAGAAGCTCAAAATCAGTGTTGAGGTCAGATCAGACAACCCATATGTTTGAACAGATGAAAACAGACATTGGATTTTTCTACGGTCACTCTTTACAGCAGCCATGTTGCTTGAAAAAGCCTTAAATTCTGCATTTTACTCAGTTTAGCTGCTTTAGTCCATACTACTAACTTTTTCTGTATGGTTTTTGACTTAATTATGAAAGCTTCCTAGCTGAAAGAAGAAATTGCTCTTGGGGAAACCAGGTACCCTATCTTCTGATTCCTTATTGGTCCAGGGGTAGTGACAGTTGTACAAAGTGCAGGGAGTCCTGGGTTCAATTCCAAGAGAAAGGCCAGTATTTCCTTTCCTCGTAAGCTGGGCTATATTCATTGGATTCTGCTTATGTCTGTAGATTGCATTTTAATCATATTTTCCAGTGTGGCGTCTTTACTATGTGTATTTAGTTTGTGAGATTGCAGAGCTGCTGTTGGGAAAAAAAGTTGCTTCTACACTTTGTGTAGACACAGTTCAACCAACTCTGACTTTTAGGCTTTAACTAATTTGATAATAATAAACATGCAGTTTCACTGTCTTTGCCATGACAAATATTTGCATATATACTTAATCGTTATATTACAATTTGCCCCACTGTCCAGCTTAAAAAAAAAGCTGCCATTTTGTCCAGCTTTTCTGTTCTCACTTCTTGCTTGTTTCCTGGCATTCTTTCTTTGCCTTATCAAGTTTTAGTAACACAACAGATGTTCTTCATGTTTCACTGTTGCTGTCCTCACATATGGGTTATCCGGCTCCTGGTAGCCCTCAGTCGGCCCGAATATCAGAGTCCTTGGTATATGATGTCAGTTGCCACCGGTTGTAAAACTGATGTCTGTACGTCAGGTATAAAGGAGGCAGCCGACGCCATTTCCTCAGTCTTTCTTGCCACGGAGCCCAAAGCAGGCGTAATTCACACTAGTGCCGGTCAGCCGTTTACCTTCGTTTCATTTTCCAACTACCAAGTTAGACTCCTTCAGATAAGTACCCCGTTGGGGATCCTCTCTTCTTGATTTAACAAATGTCAGATAAAGTTAATAACTGTCTTGCCTATAGAAAACCGATTCCGCACCGTGATTTCCATTCCTATTGTATAACTTGTTTGAGCCTTGAGCACAACATCCCTAACTGTGATCTCTGTGCTTCCTGTAACCCGTGTACCAAATGCTGTAGAGCTAAGATTTTGTATAAGCATTTCAGAGTCAGGCCTAAGTTTGTTGTATGGCGTCTTCTGGTTTCCCAACTTCGGATATACCTAGGAAGCGCAAGGACAAGGACCACAAAAGGCCTAGGGTTAAGTCTACTGACGATGCACCAGTGAAATTGGTCGTCAGCATAGCGGTAGTCAGTGAGGCGCTTTGGCAGCCCCTGTAGTCTGCATATTTTCAGCTGCAAGCCTCTGCCGAGACCTTTACGGAGTCCTCCATACCATTTCATCTTCAGACCCTCCGCCTGTCGCTGCATCAGATGGGTCTGGAGCCACTTTGCAGGCACCGGCTTCTGATGCCTCTTCTTTTGGACACGAGACCAGAACCAGACAGACTACCTTAATTCAGACTTCTGCAGTTGCTTGGCCTCCTGAGTCCCTCTGGATTGCTAGTAAACCTTCCAGCTGCAAACCTACTCACAAGCAGGCATCGGCCTCCCCTCCTGTACCTAAGTCCCAGTCTGTAAAGATGGCTGGTGATCTTCTTTCCCTGATTAGGGGCTCTCATCCCCCCTTCAAAGAGGGCTAGGGGCCAGGGAATTATCTCCTGATGTTTTGTCTGTCTCAAATTCTGAGATTTCCAGTATGTCTGCTGATGAAGAAGGAAATTCTCAACTTTTTTCTGGCTTTGAGGATTCTGATGCTGACGACTCTATCCCTTCTGCCTCCCCTCCAGAGGATTTTTCCTTTGGAGATGCTTTGAATACTCTTAACATTTTAAATGGGAATGTCAGAATTTTCCACAGTCTAAGAAAAGAATCAGGGAATTTTTAGATTTGCCACAGCATAAGCCTCTGGCTATACCTCCAGTTTTGGAAGTTGTGGATGATGTTTTCATGGAAAATTCCTTAACTCCTAATTCTGTTCCTCCTGCCCCCAGAAAAACAGATGGGTATTACAGGATTCCTGAATCTCATCAATTCCTTTTTAAAAACCCTACTGCGGATCCAGAAATTATTTCTCAAGGTCCCAAGGGTGTTAAGGCTACTATTGCTAAAAACCCTGTGCCTTCTGATAAGGAGTCTAGGGCCTTGGACAGGTGAGGTAAAAAAGTCTATACTCTTGCCATTAGATCAGTGAATTATCTTTTTCACATGCATGAGTATCAGCAACATACTTTGGATGCTATTAAGGCTAAACGTGGAGATTTTCCTTCCATATTGGAGAACAAAGATTTACAAGACTTAACTAAATTCTGCCACTCACGTTAATAAACATTCACTTCATTGTGGTTTTGACACTTTGGAGGCTTCCTGCAGAGCAGCAGCCACTGTTTCCATAATTAGAAGGCATGCTTGGCTCAGGGAGCAGCCTGATTCTGAACCAGTTAAATCTAAATTGCTGGATGTTCCTTTGCACAAGGACGTTCTTTTTGGTGATCAGGCTGAGGAGGTGCTGAAGAAGTTGGAGGATAAGGCAAAAATCTATGCAAGCTGTAAAAGATTTCCTTCAGGTTCAGCCTCCTTGGTTTAGTAGGCATTATCCTTCCAAGAATTGGTCTTTCCCTGATCCTGGCAAGCAGGGTCGCTCTAGGCCTAGGGGTTTCAGATCTTTCAGGGGACAGACTTCTGCCCCTCAAAGGGCTAAACAATGGCATTCTTCTGCTAAATGTGGGAGTTTTAAGCCAGCTTTTACTTTCACACCTTCCCAGTTTTTCAAGGATACCCAGAACTCTCAGGGCAGAGGTAGAAACTTAAATTTCTTCTCTACTGACTATGGGGGCTATAGAGCCAGTTCCTGCAAAACAGGAAGGCCTAGGTTTTTATTCAAGGCTTTTTCTGGTACCCAAGAAAGGGGGCACATGGCACCCTATTCTGGATCTGTCCATTCTAAAAACTTTTCTGGTGATTCCCAAATTCAAGATGCTCACCCTTCAACAGTTACTACCAATGCTGGACAAGGATTCATGGCTGGTAACTTTGGATCTCAAGGAGGCTTATCTGCAAATCCCAATAAGCAAAAGTTGCAGGCAGTTCCTTTGCTTCAGGGCTGGAGAGCAACATTTTCAAATTTATCCTTACCTGGATGACTGTCTCATTTAAGCAAACTCCCCAGAACAACTAGAAAAGGATTTGGGTTTCGTGAATAACATTCTCACCTCTTTGGGTTACACTTTCAACGAAAAGAAGGCAAAGTTGGTTCTTTCAAGGGAGATGGTTTTCCTGGGAGCGAGTCTGAATACAGCCACCCAGATGGTATTCCTCCCTCAGCAGAAGCAAGATCTTTCCGCTTAATTCATGAACTTGGCAAGCATGACCCAGCTCTCTGCAAGGCAATTCCTGCAAGCACTGGGGTTCGTGGCTTCATGTATTTTTATGATCCCATATGCAAGGCTGCATATGAGAACTTCAATGGTACCTCAAGAACCTTTGGTGTCAGCACACACAGGACTTAGACTTGATTCTTCCCCTGATTCCCTGTTTACAAATGGAGTTCCTCTGGTGGGCAACAGCCCTTAAGACTAAACAATAAACCTGATACACTCGTAATAGGTGACTCTATCGTCAGGCACACAGACGTCCCGCTCACCAGGCTGAACAAGGAGAAGGTCACGGTGAGCTGCCTGTCGGGCGCTAGGATCACGCCACATAACACACGCACTCAGGTCACTCCAAGGCAAGTACAAATATGACTAGTCATTGTCCATGCTGGTGTGAATGACCTGAGATGTACCTCCCTGGACTACATGAAGAGAGACATAGAGGAGCTCTCTGAGCATGTTGCCCAGGCCGGTATGGCCCTGACCTTGAGTAGCATCTTACCCTCACCAAGAATGATGCCACAATATGAAGACAAGATGAACAATTTTAACAATTGGCTTAAGTATTGGTGTCATTCAAAGGGGATCCAATGCCTGTCAGCCTGGGATGACATGCTCGACCAGCCACGATGCTTCGCTAGGGACGGCTTGCACCTGTCACCCCTGGGCTTTCAGATATTGGCAAAGGCTCTTGCTACCCCCATAGTGCCTTTTTTAGGCAAGGCTCAAAAGACAAACCCACCTCCATAGGTATCACAAGGGATAAGAAACTAAGAGTAATGCTACTCAATGCCAGAAGTCTTAACCTCAAGATGCACGCACTCAAAACTCTCCTTAGCATAGAGAACATCGATATCTGTGCAGTAACAGAAACCTGGTTCAAGGCTCCGGAGAGCACCCCAGCACTACTAGGTTATACCTCATACCATGCTTTTCAGCCCCAAAACTTGGACTGAACCACAAAAGGAGGGGGAGTATCAATATTCGTCAAAGATACCCACACCTCTAGGTTGGTAGCACAGCACGAAGCATCAGAGACTATCCATGTGCAACTAACAGTGGGTAAAACTGCCTTCCAGTTTATAGCCTGCTACAGACCACCCTCCCAAACCCAGGAACCCCACTCGACCTTCCTGAGAACACTGGAAAATATGAAGGTCTCTCCAAACACCATTATATTGGGCGACTTCAACTACCCAAACATAGACTGGGAGAATTGCTCTAGCTCCAACACCCTAGCCCAAAGGTTCCTAGAATTTATAAACTCAAATGCTATGGAACAACTTACCACTCCCACAAGAGGGGAAAACATACTGGACCTGATCATCACCAACATGGGGACTCTATGCTCCAGACCAGAAGTGTATCCCTCACTGGTAAGATCAGACCATAAACTAATCTCACTGTATATTCACATCCCGACCCCACCTCCTGCCCAGAAAACCACAATGAAAAACTTCTCTAAAGCAAATTTCACACTCCTCAAAACCGAGGTGGAATCCTTCAAAGCCCCCGGGCCTGTGGAAAATATGGACCAGACAGCGGAATCCTTTATAAATGCATTCTATGAACACCTTCAGGAATGCATGGATCATGCAATCCCAAATAAAACCAAGACCCAATCCTCCAAAGGCAGACACCCTGTCTGGTGGACCCCAGCCATAAACAAACTATACAATAGAAGGAGGAATCTTCTACATGATAGAGCAAAATCCCAAAAAGGGAAGGCATCTCTGATCAGTATTAGCAAAAAACTATGGGCACTCATAAAATCGTCTAAGGCCAGCTTCGAGAGAAAAATTGCACAGGACACTAAGGATAATCACAAGGCTTTCTTTAGTTATGTTAGGAACCTGGGTGGGAATTCCCAGATATGCTCAGAATTAGTCCAAAATGACAAAAAATACACCGAACCCACAGACATTGCCAACATCCTATCTGACAGGTTCAGCGCAAACCCCCCCCTCCCCACCAAAAGGGCGAATATCTATCCTAGCAGAGTGCTGCCCCCCTGACATCTCAGATGCTCAGGTAAGAGCAACCCTCTCCAAAGCAAAAAACACAGCATCAATGGGACCAGATGGTGTCCCAGGCTGCGTCCTACATGAACTCCAAGAAGAGCTAAACCCAAACATAAAACTACTGTTCAATCTCAGCCTTACTACCCAAAGAGTGGCGTACAGTAACAGTGGTCCCTCTCCACAAAGGTGGTGCCTCAACGGATCCTGGAAACTATCTCCCTATAAGCCTGACTAGCTTGGTCTGCAAAGCTATGGAAAGGATCATCATGGACCTCATAAATAAAGATATTGGGGACCTACAGACACTTGATCCTAGTCAGTTCGGCTTTGTTAAGGGAAGATCCTGCCTCTTAAACCTGGTCGATTTCTTTGAAACAGTCACCAAGGCCATTGACGAGGGGAAGGTGGTCCACACACCCTAACTGGACCTCGCAAAAGCCTTCGATACAATACCCCACTTGGGCATTATAGATAAGCTCACCAGCTTAAATATAAACCCCTATGTCACTAGATGGGTTGCAAACTGGCTCAAGGACAGAACCCACATGGTTAGAATTGCTGGAGCCATGTTAGACTCCAAACCAGTTACAAGTGGCATCCCGCAAGGCTCAGTCCTGGAACCTCTCTTGTTCAGTATATATTTTTCGGAGGTACAGGCAAACACAGAAGGACTATGGCTGACCAAGTTCGCAGATGATTGCAAACTGGGCACGATAATCGACTCTCCAGCCGATACAAGCATCCTCCAAAAGGGCCTCATAGAAACAGACAACTGGTGCCAGAGCCATGGCCTCAAGCTAAACGCCAACAAGTGTACAGTCATCCACTTTGGCAAAAACAAAGTGCCCACAAATTACCACATAGGTGGTAATCCATTAAGTACAGAAGAAGTAATTGTGGACCTGGGGACCCAAGTTGATAGCAATCTCTCATTTGACAACCACGTGGCCAAAGTGGTTAGAAAAACATTTTATATAGGCCACCTAATCATGAAGGGATTCACATCTAGATCAGGGGAGGTCATCGTGCCTCTTCACTCATCCCTCATCAGGCCCATAATTGAGTACAATGCCCCTTTTGGAATGTACCTTAGCAGACACCTGCAGCAACTGGAAAGACCCCAAAAGTACCTCACCAAGAGGATCAAAGGGCTCAAACAGATGCCATATGCTGCCCGGTTAAAGAAACTCCAGCTCTACTCAGTGGCATACCACCTGCTCAGAGGCAATCTGTGCCTGACGTATAAAGCCATGTCCAACCCGGAATTAATGGACATGCTGCACCTCAGAAAATCCAAATCCCATCGAGCTACGCGCTCGTGAGACTTGAACCTCAGCACTGAAATAAATAGGACATGCTGGAGGGACAGATTCATAACCCAGAGGCTCCCTTCACTCTGGAATAAAATCCCAGTCCAGGTTAGGCAGAGTCCCTCATTGACTCTCTTCAAGACGAATCTTGATGAGTGGATGGGAGATCATAGGTTTACCCCGGGTATCACTTCTGTGTCACTGTTAGACAGAGGTGCACAGTATACTAACCTCGAAAAAGGGCATAGCAAAATTAATTTAAAATGGGTGGTGAAAGCCAAACACCCTCTGGCTAGGCTTATAAATGCCCTAGGGCAGATAGCCTAGTATGAATCTATGAACCTGTGAACCTAAGGGTCTGCCTTTCTGCCCACTGCCTGCCAGCCAGACTCTCACCACAGACACCTCAGATGTTGCATGGGGTGCTCATCTAGGAGGCAAGGGCATACAAGGGACTTGGAGCACCCCAGCAGATTCATCTGCACATAAACTTAAAAGAATTGCTGGTAGTGCAGCAGGCCTTGCTGGCTTTCAAGGACCTACTGTACCCTGGGACTCTGCTGCTCAGGACAGACAATACCACAGTCATGTGGTGCATCAACAAGCAAGGGGGGACTCACTCTTACCCCTTGTGCAGACAAAGCATGAGACTATGGTCCATAGCAGTATCCGTGGGCTTGCATCTAATAGCCCAGTATCTCCCAGGGAGGCTAAGCTCCTTGGTGGATCATTTGAGTAGACATGTTCTGGATCCTCACAAGTGGCAACTGAACAGGGACATTTTCCATCGCATCACTCATCACTGGGGCACCCCAGAAGTGGATCTTTTCTCCTCTCACACCAATAATCTCCTTCCAACCTTCTGCACCAGGGAGTTTTAAAGCAAAGCTTGGAGGGGTGGACGCATTGTCCTTCCCATGGACACACCTCTCAGTTTATGCATTCCCTCCTCTGCCTCTTCTTCCTAGAGTGCTACTAAAGATAAGGCACAAAAAAACAAAGGCTATTCTGATAACTCCAGATTGGCCCAGGCAGCATTGGTATCCCCTCCTTCGCCGCCTTTCTCAGGCTCAACCTTGGCATCTTCCCCTGGTAACAGATCTGTTGGTTCAGGAAGGGGGAAAGTTCCTTCATCCTCATCTTCAAACTCTGCATTTAACTGCCTGGCTAATACTTTAAATCTTTCCCAACAGGTGGTTGAAGTTCTTCATGAGGCCAAGAGGCCTAGCACAAGAAACTCCTTTGCAGATAAATGGAAGAGATTTTGCTCTTGGATGCTAGCTAAAGGAGAAGACTCTTCTCATCCTGCTCTTTCACTCATTCTTGACTACCTAGTAGGATTGCTTAATGATGGACTTTCCTTTTCTTCAGTCAAAATTCACGCTTCAGCAATTTCGGCTCGTTGTTCTTTTGACCAACCCATTTTTTTCTCACCCTTTGAAACAGTTCCTGAGGGGAGCTAGTAATCTTAGACCTCCCAGAAGAGCTCCTACTCCAGCTTGGGATCTTAATTTTGTCCTGGAAAAACTTACTCTGCCTCCATTTGAACCAGCTGCCTCTGCAGATTTGAAGTTTCTATCCTGGAAGACTGCTTTCCTTTTAGCTATTACTTCTGCTAGAAGGGTATCGGAGCTGCAAGCTTTAATGGCAGTAGAACTGTTCATTATTTTTCACTCAGATTGATTTTCTGTGAGAACTAATCCCTCATTCATGCCTAAGGTAGTTTCCAGTTTAACCCTTAACCAGTCTATTCACCTGCCTACATTTTTCAACAATCCCCAAAATAAAGGGGAAAGGATTCTGCACTCTCTTGATCTGCATAGACAGCTGAGATTTTACTTAGGACTAAATCCTTTTGAACATCTGAACAGTTGTTGGTTAGTTTTGCTCCTGGGGCTCAGGGTAAAGCTATTTCAAAACAAACCATCTCCAAATGGATTGCTCACTGTATTCACTTTTGTTACCTGCATCATGGGAAGGTTCCTTCTCAGGGTATTAGGACCCATTCTACTAGAGCAGCCTCTACCGCCTTTCTGAGAGCTGTGCTTACTAAGGACATTCTAGAAGCAGCTACTTGGTCTTCTGTCCATACTTTCACAAAGCATTACAGTCTACCTTTGTTTTCTAAATCCAGGGCTGGTTTTGCCTCTGCAGTTTTGCAGGGCCTCCTTACCAACCCTTAATCTGTAAACCTTCCTCCCCCTTTGTCTTCTTATTGGGCTTTAGGAATCAACCCATATGTGAGGACTGCAACAGTGAAACACGAAGAACGCAGTACAGTTGTGTACACTTCATAAATGTAGATGTTAGTGTATTCACTGTTGCAGTCCTGGTTTCCCACTCTCCATTCCTCCTTTTTTCCTAAGGCACAGACTATAGATTTTTATTTTTTGTATGACATGTATCCAGGATGCTACCATTCCTGGGTTAGCCTTCTTTTGGGGGCTCCTGACAGTTAACCATGAAAAACTGAGGAAATGGCATTGGCTGCCTCCCTTTATACCTGACATACTGACATCAGTTTTACAACTGGTGGCAACCGACGTCATATACCAAGGACTCTGGTATTCGGGCCGACTGAGGGCTACCAGGAGCCGGATAACCCATATGTGAGGACTGTAACAGTGAATACACTTGAAACATTTATTGTAAGTGTACACAACTGTACTTGTTTCTGCATTCTTTCTCTGTGATTTGCTTGCCTAGTGCTCACAATTAGCATTTGTATTGTACTTAAATATTTCTGTCTTTCAATATTTGTCTATTTCTAGAACATTAATATTCTGCTCCTGCACCTTTTTTTCCCCAAAATTCATTTTCACATAATAGTCACAGATCCTCACATTTTGCAAATTTGATTTTATGCCTTATAATGCTTGTTCATGCATGCGACTAAGATTAGTATAGACACCATGGCTAAAATTCATAAACAAGATTTTTAAAACATCAAACCTTACACTGCAGCTTGCATACTAGGCAAGCTTCTCCTGAATCACAGGCAAAGGTCTGCCTAGTAGCTGAGCTCTGCACTACTCTGCAGCAATAGTTAAGGAGCCACATTTAAATTCATTATTGGGGGGGCACGCTAGGCAATTGATAATGAGGCTCAAATGTAGCCCTGTGTGCTGCTCACATTTGAAACTTGTATAGTACAGAAGTCCTTCACTCCATATCATGCAAGAGCCATGAAGAAGAGTGCAGAAAATAAAGTGTAGGCAACTAGGTAACCGCATGCACCTGTCCTTTATAGTATGGGAAACATGAAGGGGAAGCTTGTGTGTGTGTGTGTGTGTGTGTGTGTGTGTGTGTGTGTGTGTGTGTGTGTGTGTGTGTGTGTGTGTGTGTGTGTGTGTGTGTGTGTGTGTGTGTGTGTGTGTGCGCGTGCGTGCGTGTGTGTGTGTGTGTGTGTGTGTGTGTGTGTGTGTGTGTGTGTGTGTGTGTGTGTGTGTGTGTGTGTGTGTGTGTGTGTGCGTGCGTGCGCATATGAGAGAATGCGTGTGTGTACTTGTGAATGCAGGGACAGGGCATCAGTGACTGAATGTCTATGCATGAATGTTTATTCTGAGTATAGACGTGTGTATGAGTGTAAGTATATGTTACTGTTTGGGAAGGAGAGTTTGTGCCTATCCCTGTATGTGTGGTTTGCTAAGACCTGTAGTATGGTACTGAACTAAGCAGTGCAAAACTGCTGAGGAGAGTAATTCCCAATTTGTACTCGTGTACATTGCCACTTAACGAGAAGTTACCCGTGTGGCAATGTGCATGACTGTAAATTGATAAACGGCTCAGCAAGTCAGTGCATGAAAATTGCATCAGTCCTACCTAGCTCATGTCCCTTTGCTGCTTATTTCCAGACACTGTCTTGGGCAACATGTTGTAAGGCCATGTGTTACCCCTTCTTTTTTATTTTAGTTATTATTTTTGAACACACAGATTTTGCTTTTTCCTTATTGTCAGGCACAGTAACAGTTCTACATTTCTAAGTTTTCAGTAAATGCTTTTAACTGCACATGCTTTTTTCTGCCTTCAGTACAATTCTTCAAATACTGTACTTCTTATATTGTAATGACTTGTGCTACAAACTCTACTGTCTCAAAGTAATGATTGACATTGTTACCCAAATTCACAATCATGTACCGTATTTCTTAACTCGGTCACGTGTGTATCCACATTCTCTTGTATGCCTTAATTTCAGATAAACAACAAATGTCTTGCATATAGAAGGTTCTTCTTTAGCTGTCACCATGCCTGAAATTTATTTTTAATCACAGCCAACATACTTCTTTTCCTCATGTTTTAAAAGAGTATCAAATTACTTGAGGGCTGTCTCTATTACAAAATGGAAAAAAAGATACACTAGCAATCCCCTAGTTTGTCACTGAGGCCACAAATAGTATGATATAGTTCTGATATTTCGATTGAGTACTTCTAGTTTTCTGATGGGTTCCCCAGAGCACGAGGGTTGTTGAAGATACCATCATTTTCAAAAACTAAATGAGTAAGCTTCCAGAAACGTGAAGTCTGAGGTATATGCATATAACTCAAGGAACTTATTTATTTTGTGCATTCTGCAAGTAAGGAGGTTCTCTTTGTGCAACAACAAATTTACTAAGGCAAACTAGTTCGTGAAGAAGGAAGAACTGGACTGATGCAGTGAGATACTGTTCACAGAAAATTGTGCACAAAAAGCAAAGGGTATTTACGTAGTACGCAGAGTAACAGTCACAGAAAATAAATTATGCATCTAACGTTTAAGTAGTTGAAATAAATGACTGCTTCTGCTACTTTGAGCTCAATTCAAACCATACCATGTATTCTAGACTCCGGTTCTGATATTTCTGTAATAGATGTGTTAATGGTTAGGAGACCAGCTGAGACACAAAGCCTAAGCATTCATGCAACATCCAACCCAGTCCGGGGATTCACATACCCAAGTGAGTATGTGTGTGTCATGTGACTCAGAAACCCAAGTAAATCTACTTAAAGGTAAGACTAACAATAATCGCATTGAAATCATAGAAAGCACCAAAAACTGAATCCCCAAGAAAACCCATGATAAAACTGCACAGGAATTCTGTATTCTGACTCCAGGTTTGTATACCCACAACTCAAATGAAACACTGCCTCACATACTACTAAACAACATATAACGCCTTACATAACTCAGAAAACCATCAAACCACCCATCACTAACTCTTCACTCAGCTGAAACCCATCCTGCTTGGACAGTAGTCCATTTCTTCTGATGCCCAACACATTTTTTCATTCTTCAATAACTGCTTAATTTATTTCAAGGATACACAGGGGATGTAGCTTCTCTTAGCAAAGCAGTAAATCTTTTCCTGAACAGAGTGACAAACCATTACAGAATGTGCACACACAGTCACTTACACATAGTAAACATACCTACAGGCGGTTTGTAAGAATGCCAGTTCACTAATGGCATGCCTTTGCGATATGGGAAGAAGACTATACCCAATAAAAACCTTAGGTGACACACACACTCTGCATAGGAGGGACCCCAGCCAAGAAATGAATAGCAGAATCAAGTGCTATGAGCGTACCTCTCAAACCTCTTATCTCAAGAAATCTGTAAAAAGACAAAAATAATGGAGAGAGACAGGCTTAAACATAGGAACAGCTTTTAAATATTCTTATAAATCTAGAATAACAGGTATTGAAGTTTGAAACATGAACGTCTGTCCTTATTGTGTAACTTAATTCCTGAATGGTTTGCCGTTAAACCAACAATGTTATGAGGAGCAGAACAAAAATATGAGACAAAAATCTGGACACTTAGTGAAAATCTATGCATTTGAAGGGTATGACAGCAACTCCCAAGTGTTGCACCATTGTACAGGTCACAACTATACTTTGACAAGAGTGTTTGTTATTCCTACATAAATCCTTTTACTGTCTCCTAATGACTCTGACTAGGCTGTACAGGTCACAACTATACTTTGACAAGAGTGTTTGTTATTCCTACATAAATCCTTTTACTGTCTCCTAATGACTCTGACTAGGCTATAATGTATTGGATTGTCTCTGTATTAGACACCCCATTGATATCAAATGTTCAAAATTGTTTATGCCTTTGTAGATTTCTTACAGGACGGTTACATACTAGTTCTGTTTTAATTGCTGACATTAGACCACTTGTACATAATAATGCAGTTTAAAATTATTTTATGCAAATATACAACAAAACTAAACCCAAGGTCCCTGATAACAGCTGCTGTACCTTGTGATAAAGTGCCAATATGAAACAGAGCAGCAGAAATGCACTGTATTGTTAGAAAACTGCATATTTTAGCAGGCATTATAATGACTACAAACAGTATGATTAAAAGCATGAGGGGCTACAGCTATAAGGCTTACAAAGACTGCATTCACTCCTTTCAAGAAGCATATAATGGCTTGACATGTATTCATTTAGTCCTTAAGCAAAACACTGTGGAAACTGCATCAGTTGTGATGGGATATGTTTGTGTTGCTCAGTTTCAAAGACCATCTGTCAAGAAACAAGACTACAGAGAACCAAAAGTACAAAATATATTATTTAATTCTAGTTAGATAAAGCCTGTATACTATGTACTCGGATACAGTGTTGCCCTTTGAGGAAGAGTAAATACTACACAGCCATGTGTATACCTCTTAATTGTATCTCATTATGAGAAATCATTTTACGTCTTGACAAATCCATGTTCTACACATTTTCACAGTGAAAGTTTGTCATACCTTCATTGGTAAGGACTTTTAAACTATTATCCATGGTAGGTAATATATATTTTTATAAGTATAAAGTAACACATTTTAACCATACAATGTGTAATAGTTAAAATTATCAGTAAACTGCCAACAAATGAACCATATTTTTTATCAGTAAACTGCCAACAAATGAACCATATTTTGTCAGTTTGTTCAACATTATGAAAAGCAGTGTTTCATATGTTGGACATAGAAGAAGGCTGAGAGTTATGGCCGTGTGCAGATTTAGAAGATAATTTCAGTAACAGGCACTTCCAAGATGGGTGCACACTAATCAACAGCTTGATTTCTTCTCTCCCAATGTGCACAAAATAAACTGAGAGAAAAGGGCCAGAAACTCTGCAAGTTTTAGTAAATTCAGTTAAGTAGATGTCCTTAAGTCAAATTCAGCTAATGGAGATTCTATGGGTAGGCTGCACAGAGCTCTTGTGGCATATTTCTGAAGTAAATTGAGTTTTTTCTTCTGTGAGGATGCTGCTGCTACCCACTTGTGCCTCCACCAGGTTTTGAACCCAGGTCTATCAGATGATCCTGCACCTTCACCTCTTAAGCTGTCACTCTGGAGTAGCAAGTTCAGTTACTGCTTAGTGAGTACACTGCCTGGATGCCAGCAAAGAAGAGACTTAGTAAGCTTGAAAGAAAATCAGCTGGACAAGGCTTCCAGTAATATAGAGGAAACAATAAATCAAATGTGTTCAGAACTGATTAAAATGAAACATTGGAGGAACATATCAAATTCAGATAGCAAAAGGATGGGGAAAAAATGGAAGAAGCTTTAAACAGCTGTTCAGATGAGCTAATAAAACTATAAAAATCAGAGGTTGCAATGAAGAAAAAGATGGCTGAGTCTGAGGCTTCTGAAGAAGAGCTGCTTCAAAAAATGGTAGAGTTAGAGGGCAGAGCACATAGGAAAAAAATGAGATTTTTGTGCTGTAGAAGAAAAATTAGAAGGAACAGACTGTATTTAATTTTATGAAAGCACAAATAAGCAACTGCTGCATTGGTGTTCCACGGCAGGAATTGTTAATTGAAAGGGCACATTGTGTGTATCCTCCAAACCTTGACATGAGAAAGCAGCCAAGACCTGTATTAGTAGAGTCTGGTGTTGGGAGATGAAGATAAATAGGAAAACCAGCAATCTGAAATTAGAGAATAAATGGGAGGCTATAAAGCATCAATTACATTTGTGAAATATGGCTTTGCAAGAAAAAAGTGGCTAAAAAGACTATATTTTTTTACTTTGTTAAACTTGTGGTTGGACTGTAAAGTAGACCCCACTCTGTGGTTAGACTGTAAAGCATATACCCCAACTTTGTCATTAATGTTTAGAAGGGTACTAAAAGGGGAAAATAGTAACTGTAAGGAAATAGATTTTGTTCTTATTAGTATTTATATAAAGCATGTCCTGATATAAACCGCATGTTATATATAGAAAAGCAGATTTGTGTAGTCTGGGGTATGTAAATGTGGGGGAAGTATTTTCAGTGACTCATATCTGTTGAAAATATTAAAGTAAACAAGTACATTTTTAATTGTAAGAAATATAGGCTTTACAGTGTAACGAGAAGAAAGACTGGAAAATAAAACAAGTTTAATCTTAACAAGCTGCTGGGGTGGGGATGGGATGTAAAACTGCATTGATTGTGTAGAATTAAGATATGTTCTCTTATTTATACAAGGATGAATGTCTAGATTAATGTCATTGGCTTAAGCTGTAAACAATTGTTTTTGTAAGCAAGTAGGATTTAAAAGAAAGCCATGAAAAAATGCTAATTTTCTTACATCTGCAGAGGTATTAGCATGTTTTTTTAATTAGCAAATGTTCAGTGGGAGTCAAAGATGTCTATAGCTGAAGGCAGCTATACATTCTGTTCAGAGTGAAATTGATAAAGATTCATTGCTGAGTACTTTTCCATGGAGATGAGCTGTCTGCAGGTGTAAGCAGTTAATGGGAATTCTGAGCATTCTTTGCTGAGGGAAATGCAAAATTTAAATGTACAGTGCCAAGCAGTTCAGTGAAAAATAAAATCTGAAATAATGGGAAGTGAATAAGAAGTAGCAGCTTCAATACATTAATACATTTAATAGACTAGTGTACAGTTTCATTTGATTTAAAAATGATCAGTACACTTTTTCCTAGGGCTAAGAGATGTTTTCTGAAAAATATACAAGCTGTTTGTTTTTTTACATTTGAGATGGAATACAGACAGGGAAATAACAGACACCAAGCAGTGTAAATAGGAACACAAGCTGCAGGAAATGCTTTAGCATGGGTGACATTAATTTTAGGTTAGGTAATGCCTGTGGGTGCAGCTGTCAATTTGGGGTAATTGTTCTTACCTGTTGGGTTAAATTTCATTTTTTAAAGATGTACATAGTTTTGTGTGTTTGTTCTAAGTTAATGAGAGAAGTGGCGTTTTTTTGAAAATGTATTTAATTTTTTGTCTGAAGTTTTTAAATTAAAACAGTCTCCCGAAATGTTACTTGGGTTCCAATGGAGATGAGAAGTAGCAATTGTATAATGATCAGCCAATCAAACATTAGTGTGTGCATGTAACACAAAAGCTGGAATTACCCATTAAAAAATGCCATGTATTATAATGAGAAAAGTAGCTGTTTTTCGTATAAATAATGAGGAAAGTGTATTGAATTAAGAAAAGAAGAGTGCAAATAGCAATGGTGCAAGAGATGCATTTAGAAAGAAATGAGCATGAGAATTTAGCAAAGAAAGGATTTCAGGATGGATGTTCAATGGAATATAAGGGGCAAAGAAAAAGGGTATTAATTATACTAATTGTTAGAGGGGTTCAAGCAGTAATAGAATAAGAAAAAAGACAATAATGGTAGACTTGTGGTAGTAAGGAGCTATTGGCAAGGGAGGAGGATTATGCTGGCATGTATTTATATTTCACCAAAACTTCTGTTTTGTAGCTTAAGAAAATTTGGGAAGAAATAATCCAATTTCAGCAGAGAATATTATGGAACTTGATGATGTATCGGGGGACACATAAGCGAAAATTCAACAAAAGAGGGTATATTACAGAAATTTATGAATATATTTGGTATGGAGGATGTGAATTCAATAGTAGGGACTCAGAAATAATTTACATATTATTCTCCAAGGTACAATGGCTGGACTAGACAGTTGTGTCACAGGAACATTTGCATTTTAATGAAATCTTTGACACACATCCAATAACTATTTCAGTTCATGAGCCAATAAAACTAAGACAAAAATGCAGGTAGTGAATTAAAAATGAGACATTGAAGCTTTCCCACCTGCCTGTTAAAAGAGATGAATTTAAGAATGGCAGTGGAAACTATATGAGAGTTATTAGGGAAGATAGAAATATATTCAGAAGTTATTGCTAGTGAGTGGGATTAAAATCAAAATGGAGTTTAAAAACAGAGTAGAAATAAAAGAGAAAGAGATGACTACGAAGTAATATGAATTACTTAGAGGGGATGACCATGGTAAAAAGTATTGCAGAATAAGGGACACCTCACAGAAAAAGAAGAGGTGCAAATGCGGAGTGCTAAAGAGAAAATAAGGGAGAAACTGAAAAATATGCATGAGTTTAGAAAGATTGCTGTTAAGCAGCTTTGTTTTTTGATAACTCCAGAGCATGAAAACTTTTAGCCGGATGACTTAGCCAGCAGAAAGTGAAAAGGGTTGTTGGCAAACTTAGGGAGCCTGTAACAAGAAAAAAATAACCAGGAATTGTGTAGAGATTTCAGATATATTTCAGAAATGTTATGAACATTTATATAAATCAGAGAAATGTGGAAATCAAGAAAGAGCACAAATAGAAATATTTATGGAAGACTTAATTATGCCAAAGTTAGAGAAATATGAGGCTCAATAACAGTTAAGATAGGATGGATGAGGAAAAACAGTGATGTATAATTAAACATCAGGAATGTCTTCAAGAACAGATGATATTCCTGTGGAAGTTTATAAGTAAAGAGGTGTTAGAAAAATATGCATTCATGTGTGTATTAGTGCTTTTAAAAACCTAATAGGGTTAATACATTTATTCTATTTCATACTGCATAAATCCATATTAACTGCAAATGCTTTCTGACCTTGTATTTTGTCAGCACAGCTGGAATCTTGCTTATACCTTTGGAAATTTACTGAGAAGCAGATGATTTTCTGCTTAGTTAGGAAAATAATGAATAGAACAATATTGTTTCTATAATGTTATTAAACTTAGACAATTAGCTCTGTTTGTGCTATGAGAACATACACAGCTGCAGAAATGATAGATAAGTAGAACAAAGACTGCTTGAAGAATATGAACTATAATCTGTGTTTGCTTTGTGCTTGAATTAGCAGAGTACCTTGAAATGTAACACAGCACTGTAGAAATAATTGTAACTAGCTAGTGGTCTCCAAGGCCATGTTATTTTTCAAAAGGTTTCTCACAAATCTAGTAATGTAATGTCATGTCAGCAGAAAATCATGAACAACATCTGCTGTAAAAAACAATATTGTAGGCTTGTACTTGATTACGTTGGCTTAGAAGGCAATGTCTTGTAAAATAGTATAAGAATGGCTTACTTCCTGTTACTAATCAGACAAACTATGTATTTTTGCATGTTTTTGTCTCCTTGCCGCAAGAATTAAAAGTGCCTTAACCTGAACCTTACGTGTATTGGTCTTTGAAGTTTTTTCCTTTGACAGATTGGTCCTTCGGACCAGAAACCTTCACTTCGCCTCGGATCAGACAGGCCAGGTGGCTTGAAACCATACAGGGAAGAAACCACATTGGTTCTTCTTATCTGAAAAGACCTCCGACTGAATTGCCGTACAAAAGAGGCCAGCCACTTTCTGATCTGTGACTGAAGGACGGGTTTACCTCGAACCAGGTGATCAATCACAGAGGCTCAGGTAAGGGGAATTTACCTTTTTTCTGTTTTAGATCAGGGACTTGATTAGCATTGTTTTGTCAAGAGATTTGCTTAGTACAAGTCAGGGACAAAAAGATTGCTGTCTTGTCATAGATCGGGGAAACAGAATAGGTAGGCAGTCATTCTGGAGAGACTGCAAAAAACACCCATGATACCACGTAAAAGATAAGAAGGGTTACGTAACATTTTAAAGGTTAGAACAAAATGGGAAATGAGTGCACAAAAAGACCCCAAACTCCGCCGTTAACCGAAGACGCGAAATATATGCAATCACAGCGTGCCGATAATATTAAATACTACTCAAAATGGGTTAATAAGTATGAATTCAATGGTAAATTAGAAAAATCCTCACTTGTTAAACTTGTCAAACAGCTTAAAACTGATTCCAGAGGTCGGGTAAAAAAAGCAACGTAAATTAGGAATTCCTCAGGCACACAGGTGGATTGAGGAAGCAAACTGTAGGGAACAAAAGAGTAATAATTCAAAAGCAATATTTTTAGATAAAGAAGACAATAACTTAGTAATAGAATCAGCCCCTCCACCTCCCTTACCAGAATATGAGGCAAGTGAACAAGCTAGTCCACCCCTGCAATATCCTGCTATCACTGTAAGTAGAGACACTACAAAAGCAACACCGTTTGTTAGAGATCCCATTGAGACCAGGTCTTGAACACGGGCAAGAAACTCAAAAGGGGACATTGAGTTATATCAAATTGGTAGAAATTCATGATATATGAGTGAAGAAGAAATATGCCCACTTATATAAGTGCCTAATCCTCAGGCAGGACAAGAAGGTCAGGACCCAACACTCCTAATGTATAGACCGTGGACACCGGAAGACATCCGGAAAGCCACAGAGGGAATTCCCCATCCAAAAGTTAATTTTAGAAAATTCTTAGAAGACTTACAAGGCATGAGGTTAAGTTATAACCTAAATGGAGAAGAAGTAGAAAAAGTAGTCAGACAGATCGTGGGACCAGATTGGTATGTGTTCAGTGACAACTGGAATCCCTGTGACGCTGAACATAAACCACTCCCACATAGCAGCGCAGAGTTAGACAACAGAGTGAAAGGTCTTACAGACTGAATCTCTGAGAAATGGAAGCCTAGGGAAGACTGGACTTGCATTAATCAATGCATCCAACAAGAAGGTGAAACTATTGACAGATATTATGCCAGATTGTTAGAGTGTTTTAATAACCATTGTGGAATGCAGGTTCCTGAAGACCAGACACATGATTCCCCATATGAGCAGCAGTTAAAGAATGCATTTTTGAAAGGCAGTATTGCACCCATAAGCAGTTTTATTACAAAACACATGGTAGATCATCGTACAAGCAGATTGCAGTCATTGCTTGAATATGCTAGGCATGCCAAAAGGCATTTTAATAGCAAAAAGAAAAAGAAAGCCCAAGTATTTTCTGTAGAAGATGGAGCAGAAGTTTATGTAGTACAGTCCGGGAAAAAGGGCAAGAGAAATGCCCAGGGAAACAAACAATCTGATCAACGATCAGAGGACTTTGAAGGGTGAAAGAAAAGGGGTGAGTGTTTTAAATGCAGTAAGAAAGGACACTTGGCAAGGGATTGCAAGAAAAACAAGAAGGCAGCTACGGAAGGTAAAGAGGGTGAGGATTGACTATATGGTAGTCAGGAATCACTAGAAGGGAATAGTGGAGAAAGGACAAATGAGAATATGATAGAGGGAGTAGAGAATGTGACAGAAGAAATAGAGGAATTGCAGGAAGTCACGGATAGTGAAGAAAATGAAATATTGGATTTGGCATTATTGAGCTTGGTGCTCTATTTAGCAGACACAAAACCAGAAGTCACACTCCTGGTAGAAGGGAGGGAAGTCACATTTTTGTGTGACTCAGGGGCCTCATGGACCCTGATACATCCCTCCAAACTGCCAGAGAACTCAGAGTCACCTGATTGCATATTAGTGAAAGCAGATAATGGACAACTGTATCCGGAGCCCCTCTCCCATAATATTGTGATAACTGATCCTGTTTCAGGATTGACCCAGAAAAGCAAAATTGTTGTTTCTGCAAAATGCCCAGTAAACCTCTTGGGCAGAGACCTTATGCAGCTATTTGGTATAGCAGTAGTTCCGACTATGCAGGGTATGGAAGCACAGCGACAAATTGACACCTTTGCAGTGCAATCGGAGAATAAAATGTTTTATTGGTACAGCCAGGACTTGGTTACGACTGGTCCAGGGGCGGTGACCGTGGAGTTGATGAACATAGCCATCAGCAAGTTCCCCTCCCTTGACATTGATAAACAGCATTTGTTGCACTGTACTCTGTATTATTGTAGCACACCAGGACCTGACAAGGAATATGAGCAAGAATTGTTTAGAAACCGTGCAAACAGATTAGTATTATGTAATCTGTACTGGGACATAGAAGGGAACAGTGTAGTCAGCTGTTCATTGCCCCAGGAATTCTTTGCACTTTATAAATCTAATTGATTACCACATGTTAGCTTGACTAAGGACAAGAATGTAAAATGGGCAGACTTAGGAGAAAAAGTCACGAGATGGGAAAAACAGACGAGTTAGGACTGTCAGAACAGGGAGTACAGAAGCAGATGTTAAACTGGATAACACAGACACACCCAGCTGTACACTTGCAGTCTAGCGAGGACAGCTGATTAGCACTCTTACTAGAAGAGAAAGAAAATGCCTTACGGAGCATACCAGAAACTCTCTGGTCAACAGGAAAATCAGATGTAGGACTTATTCGTACAGTATCACACCAAAGTCAGCATTAAGACCACAGAAGAGACTATATCCCTTAAGAAAAGATGCAGAGGTAGGAATCAAACCTATAATAGCAGCTTTACTTAAGGAAGGAGTACTGGTGGAATCTCCTGATTCACCATGTAACACACCCTTATTCCCGGTTAGGAAAGCAAATGGAGAGTGGCGTATGGTCCAAGATTTACAAGCTGTAAATTACACAGTAATACTAAGGGCACCTATAGTGCCAGATCCACACACACTGTTGAATGATTTAAAACCTCAACAGAAATATTTTTCTGTGGTAGATATCAGCAATGCATTTTTTTTCAATACCAATACACCATGACAGCCAACATTGGTTTGCATTCATATTTCAGGGGAAAAGGTATACATATACGCGACTACCACAGGGATATTGTGAAAGTCCAACAATATTCTCACAAGAGATGGCAAGCAACTTGATGGGATTTACACCACCAAGAGGCAGTCAGATTTTACTTTATGTTGATGATATCCTGCTGGCAGCCCCCACCCAACAAGATTGCAAAGAAGATACCATAGCGTTATTACAATTTTTAGCCACTCAAGGACATAAAGTAAACAAAAATAAATTGCAGCTTTGGAGAAAGCGAGTTAAATACCTAGGATATGTAATATCCAAAGAGGGTAGAACATTAGATGAGGACAGAAAAATAGCGATTTTGCAAGCACCAAAACCCACTACCAAGAAGGAAATTATTTCCTTCCTGGGTACGACCAATTTTTGTCGGAGATGGATTCCAAACTATGCCTTGGAATCTGCACCTCTGACTAACTTAATATACAAGAAGCCTATGGCAGCACAAGATTTATTACAATGGACACCAGAAGCAGAATCTGCTTTCTGCAAATTGAAACAGTTGCTAGCATCCTCATTAGTTTTAGGATTACCAAACTATCATAAACATTTTTTCCAAACAGTAGATTGTAAGCAAGGTTATATGACATCAGTGTTAACACAGCAGCATGGGGACAAGCAACGCCCCATTGCTTACTAGTCATCACAACTGGACCCAGTGGCACGGTCTTTACCCCACTGTGTACAAGCAGTAGTCGCAGCTGCAATGGCAGTGCAGGCTTCGGCCTCAGTAGTGTTGTTCCACCCCCTCACATTGAGAGTGACTCATGCAGTCGCGATTATTTTACTGCAAGAAAAAGTAGCATATCTTTCTCCTGGTAGACATCTTTTCTGTATGACTATATTATTGAGCCAACCTCATATGACAATTGAATGATGCATGACTTTGAATCCGTCTACCTTGCTTCCAACTCCTGCAGATGGCATACCGCACAGCTGCCTGCAGGAGATTGAGCAAAAGACACTGCCAAGAAAATATCTTATGGATGTTCCCTTGGATGACGCCGAGGTGACATATTATGTGGATGGCTCATGCAAAAGGGGTCCTGCAGGACAGAACCTAGTAGGATATGCAGTAGTTTGACACAGACATTATAGAAGCGAAATCTTTACCACACAGTTTATCTGCACAGGCAGCAGAATTGATTGCCTTGACATGGGCATGTACTTTAGCAAAGGGTAAATGTATGAAAATTTTTACTGACAGCCAGTACGCTTTTTCTACTGTACATGTTTTTGCGCAACGGTGGAAAAATCGAGGAATGATAACATCTACTGGCAAAACCAATTAATCATGCACAGTTTATTTTAGATCTTTTAGAATCTATTCAGTTACCTCAAAAAGTAGCTATTTGTAAATGCATAGCTCATACCAAGCAACAGGATAGAATTTCAAAAGGTAATGCAAGAGCTGATACAGCTGCAAAGCAGGTAGCTTTAGCTTCAGAAGTATTTCTTTTGAATGAGGAATTACAACCCTCCGAGATTTTAGACTTAGAAATGTTGAAAACAATGCAGACACTTACTATGCAAGTTGAGAAACAAAGATGGATAAAACGAGGAGCAATTCTCGAGAAAGGGCTGTACATCTCCAAAGAGGGAAAACCAATATTGCCATCTAACTTGTATAGATATGCAGCTTTGTTGAGCCATGGGCAGTGCCATGTCTCAACAGGGGGGATGGTACAGTTAGTGAACCGAGTGTTAACATATGGATTCATAAACTATACTAAAAATTTTTGTCATGTCATGTTTGTAATAAACATCATGCACAAGGGGCGTTAAAGCCTAAGCAAGGGAGTTTCCCTACACCACCGTATCCATTTCATACTATCTGTATGGATTTCATAGAGTTGAACAAATGCGAAAATAAGAAGTACTGTCTTGTCATTGTAGATATGTTTTCCAAATGGGTGGAAGCTTTTCCGACTAAAAATCCAGATGCAGCTACTGTTGCAAAAACCCTTGTTAAAGAAATTATTCCCAGATTTGGCATACCGGAAAGGATCTACAGTGACAATGGCACACATTTTGTAAACCAAACCATACAACAGTTGGGCAGATTTTTTGGAATTATCATTGTGCGTATCACCCTCAATCTGCAGGATTAGTAGAGAGACACAATGGAATTTTAACGACTAAGTTAAGGAAGCTTATAGAAGATACACAGAGAAATTGGGTGTACTGTCTGCCCCTGGCACTGTTGAGCATGGGAACTGTTCCGAATGCAAATGGATTGACTCCTTTTGAGAAATTGTTTGGGCGGGCATATTATATACCTCCAGTGGAAACCTCTCATGCCCGCAAACCAGGAAGCCGACTGTACACTTGCAGAGTATATGCAGAAGTTATTGAATTCTAAACATTTGCTACAGTTAAATTCTGTTTCAGATAAAGAACAAACCAGACCATCGGAAGTAGCAGTGGCCCCAGGCACTTGGGTCTGGGTGAAAGTCATCAAAAAGAAGAACTGGACAACAGTGAAGTGGGAAGGCCCGTACCAAGTGCTACTGGCAACACCCACCGCAGTTAAGATTGCAAAGCGAGCATCTTGGATCCACTTGACACACTGCAAACTGGTTAAAAACTTTGAACTTGACAAAAATCTTGTTACTGTTACACAACAAGAACAAAAATGCCAAAATCCAGAGCAAACAGGAATACAAAACAACCACAGAAATATTGCATGATTATCCTGTTAACTATACTGGTGACAATAATCTTTTTGCTGTGGCTCTTCCTTTTTCCAGCCATACAAGCTGAACTGAATAAACGTGATGCGTTACTCATAAACTGGCACCCGAACTTTAACATGTACCAAGCAATCAAATATGTGTATACTGAGACTTTTAATGTTTCGAATTGCTGGATCTGCACAGCTTTACCGACAGCATACGGGGGAATATTAATGACTGCAGTCCCCCTAGGGGTCAATGAGACCTGGGAAAACTTGATTTATGATACCACAACTATTAAATCACAAGATAAAATAGCATTGCACTTGTCTGTTCCACAGAAAGGAAATGTGTGTTTTTACAAAAATGATACTGTTCAGGTGGGTTGGAGCAATTGCAATGTGACTGTTCCTTATAAATGTTACACGAAAGCAAATAATGCAGGTTCTTATTGTAATACAGACTATGATTCATTTCTTGACTTGATGCAGAAAACAATTAATGAAGTACAAATTAATTCGGTTCTTTTTAAGCAACTGTCTATAATTGATGGGAAAATGCTTCATGCAGGGCAAGCGTATGTCAGCAGCAAAGTTACTACTAAGGTAGAGGATTGTTATTTTGTGTGTGGCTAAAAGGCATACAAATGGTTACCTGAGAATTGGTCCGGCAGTTGTTTTTTGGGTTACCTGGTTTCTGGCCATACGACACACTGCAGTTTTCCCTCGAGGTAAAATTCGAAATGCCAGAGGTCACCAAGAAACCTGTTAAGAAACCTGAGAATCCAGTTGGACAAATCGAAGCGGGCTGGAAAAAACATCATTCCATGAGCAATAAACTGACACATATGGACTTGAGTGACACTGTTATATTGTGGGCAGGCATATTACCAGCATATGGAGCAGTGAAATCAATTTGGGAGCTGAGAAAACTGTCTAAACTTCTCGAAGTAATGAGCAATGCAACATTTTCCACTCTCTAATTAATAACTGATGAACTGAATGCTATGAGAACTGTAGTTCTTCAAAACCGCATGGCTCTCGACTTCACCCTAGTGGCGAAAGGCGGTACTTGGGCTTTAATCCAAGAAGAATGCTGTTCATACATTCCTGACAATCAACATGAGATAACCACCTTGAGGTGATTCAGCAAGTGTCGGCCATGACTAAACCAGGCTCAAACCCACTGACGGACTTTTTCCAGAAATGGTTTGGGGTGAGGTACCATCCTAATGAACATCCTGATTGCCATTTGTGTGGGAATGCTCCTGTTAGGAGTGTGTGTTTGTTGTGGCATCCCCTGCATGAAAAGACTGATCAAAGATTTTATTGACATGTCGGTTTCTGAAACCTTGCATCAAAGTACTGAGTTTGAAGAACTGTTGAAGACTGAAATACTTTCATAAGTTTAAACTGAATGACTCTCTTAACTGCAAATCCTGAGTGGAAGAGGTTAGGAAAAGAAACAAACTGTTTATGCTTTTTGAAAGTAGAATAAAAGTATTAATAGGGGGGAAATGTTAGAAAAATGTGTATTAATGCGTGTATTAGTGCTTTTAAAAACCTAATAGGGTTAGCACATTTATTCTATTTCATACTGCATAAATCCATATAAACTGCAAATGCTTTCTGACCTTGTATTTTATCAGCACAGCTGAAATCTTGATTATGCCTTTGGAAATTTATTGAGAAGCAGATGATTTTCTGCATAGTTAGGAAAATAATGAATAGAACAATACCGTTTCTATAATGTTATTAAACTTAGACAATTAGCTCTGTTAAGAGGGAAGAAAGATATAAAGATCTGGAAGATTTTGTTTAACAGTATATCAAATGGAAGAGAACATCTTGGAAGAAAGCTAGGGTGGCTTTATACCTAGGGATGGTGAAGACCCAGCTTCATGCACACCCAATTTTAAACGGTGATCATAAAGTGTTTATGTCTATACTAGTTAATAGAATGGTGAAGATTTTGGCGAAATTGATAGATACAGATCAATGTAGTTTTGTGGAGGGAAAGCAACCATGACAATACTGTTGCTGCTGTTGGTGGATCTTGATGGAGGGCAACAAATTGACAGAGTAAGCTGGAATTCTGAGTAGGGCAATGGAAACATTTATATTCCCTAATGCAATAATAAGGTTGATTAGAATGATATATGAAGGATCAGAGGCAAGAATTAAAGTGGGAGGGTTCCTCTCTGATAAGTTTTTGATCAGTGGGACCAGGCAGGGGTGTCCTCATTCCCCTTTGTTTACTTTATATTTCGAGCCATTGGCAAAGAAAATAACATACTCAGAAATGCACAGATGTAATTGATATGGTAATTAAGAAACGTTGGCTTTATCTGAAGATACTATTTTGTACAAGGACATTTCAGTATTGTATAACATTTTGAGACAATTTCATCTCTTTTCAGGATATCATAGGTATCACAAGGGATAAGAAACTGAGTAATGCTACTCAGTGCCAGAAGTCTAAACCTCAAGATGCATGCACTCAAAACTCTCCTTAGCATGGAGAACATCGATATCTGTGCAGTAACAGAAACCTGGTTCAGGGCTCCCGAGAGCACCCCAGCACTATCAGGTTATATCTCATACCATGCTTTTCGGCCCCAAAACTTGGACCGAACCACAAAAGGAGGGGGAGTATTGATATTCATCAAAGATACCCACACCTCCAGGTTGGTGGCAAAGCACGAAGCATCAGAGACTATCCATGTGCAACTAACAGTGGGTAAAACTGCCTTCCAGTTTATAGCCTGCTACTACAGACCACCCTCCCAAACCCAGGAACCCCACTTGGCCTTCCTGAGAACACTGGAAAATATGAAGGTCTCTTCAAACACCATTATATTGGGCGACTTCAACTACCCAAACATAGACTGGGAGCATTACTCTAGCTCCAACACCCTAGCTCAAAGGTTCCTAGAATTTATAAACTCAAATGTTATGGAACAACTTGTTACCACTCCCACAAGAGGGGAAAACATACTGGACCTGATCATCACCAACATGGGGACTCTATGCTCCAGACCAGAAGTGTATCCCTCACTGGTAAGATCAGACCATAAACTAATCTCACTGGATATTTACATCCCGACCCACCCCTGCCCAGAAAACCACAGTGAAAAACTTCTAAAGCAAATTTCACACTCCTCAAAACTGAGGTGGAATCCTTCAAAGCCCCGGCCTGTGGAAAATACGCCCAGACCGCAGAATCCTTTATAAATGCATTCTATGAACACCTTCAGGAATGCATGGATCATGCGATCCCAAATAAAACCAAGACCCAATCCTCCAAAGGCAGATGTCCTGTCTGGTGGACCCCAGCCATAAACAAACTATACAATAGAAGGAGGAAGCTACTAAATGATAGAGCAAAATCCCAAAAGGGAAGGCATCACTGATCAGTATTAGCAAAAAACTACGGGCACACATAAAATTGTCTAAGGCCAGCTTCGAGAGAAAAATTGCACAGGACACTAAGGATAATCACAAGGCTTTCTTTAGTTATGTTGGGAACCTGGGTGGTAATTCCCAGATATGCTCAGAATTAGTCCAAAATGACAAAAAATACACCAAACCCACAGACATTGCCAACATCCTAGCTGACAGGTTCAGCAAACTCCCCACCAAAAGGGCAAATATCTATCCCAGCAGAGTGCTGCCCCCCTGACATCTCAGATGCTCAGGTAAGAGCTGCCCTCTCCAAAGCAAAAAACACAGCATCAATGACACCAGATGGTGTCCCAGGCTGCGTCCTACATGAACTCCAAGAAGAGCTAAACCCAAACATAAAACTACTGTTCAATCTCAGCCTTACTACAGGATATGTGCCCAAAGAGTGGCGTACAGCAACAGTGGTCCCTCTCCATAAAGGTGGTGCCTCAATGGATCCTGGAAACTATCGCCCCATAAGCCTGACTAGCTTGGTCTGAAAAGCTATGGAAAGGATCATCATGGACCTCATAAATAAAGATATTGGGGACCTACAAACACTGGATCCTACCCAGTTCAGCTTTGTTAAGGGCAGATCCTGCCTCTTAAACCTGGTTGATTTCTTTGAAACAGTCACCAAGGCCATTGACGAGGGAAGGTGTTCCACACAGCCTACCTGGACCTCGCAAAAGCCTTCGATACAATACCCCACTGGCATTATAGATAAGCTCACCAGCTTAAATATAAACCCCTATGTCACTAGATGGATTGCAAACTGGCTCAAGGACAGAACCCACATGATTAGAATTGCTGGAGCCATGTCAGACTCCAAACCAGTTACAAGTGGTGTCCCACAAGGCTCAGTCCTGGGACCTCTCTTGTTCGGTATATATTTCTCGGAGGTACAGGCCAACACGGAAGGACTGTGGCTGACCAAGTTCGCAGATGACTGCAAACTGGGCGCCATAATCGACTCTCCAGCCGACACAAGCATCCTCCAAAAGGGCTCATAGAAACAGACAACTGGTGCCAGAGCCATGGCCTCAAGCTAAATGCCAAAAGTGTATAGTCATCCCCTTTGGCAAAAACAAAGTGCCCACAAATTACCACATAGGTGGTAATCCATTAAGTACAGAAGAAGTAATTAGGGACCTGGGGACCCAAGTTGATAACAATCTCTCATTTGACAACCACATGGCCAAAGTGGTTAGAAAAACATTTTATATAGCCCACCTAATCATGAAGGGATTCACATCTAGATCAGGGGGGTCATCGTGCCTCTTTACTCATCCCTCATCAGGCCCATAATTGAGTACAATGCCCCTTTGGGATGTACCTTACCAGACACCTGCAGCAACTGGAAAGACCCAAAAGTACCTCACCAAGAGGATCAAAGGTCTCAAGCAGATGCCATATGCTGCCCGGTTAAAGAAACTCCGTCTCTACTCAGTGGCGTACCACCTGTTCAGAGGCGATCTGTGCCTGACGATAAAGCCATGTCCAACCCGAATTAATGGACATGCTGCACCTCAGAAAACCCAAATCCCATCGAGCTACGCTTGAGAGACTTGAACCTCAGCACTGAAATAAATAGGACATGCTGGAGGGACAGATTCATAACCCAGAGGCTCCCTTCAGTCTGGAATAAAATCCCAGTCCAGGTTAGGCAGAGTCCCTCATTGACTCTCTTCAAGAGGAATCTTGATGAGTGGATGGGAGATCGTAGGTTTACCCCAGGTATCACTTCTGTGTCACTGTTAGACAGAGGCACAGTATACTAACCTCAAAAAAGGGCATAGCAAAATAAATTTAAAATGGGTGGCGAAAGCCAAACACATTCTGGCTAGGCTTATAAATGCCCTAGGGCAGATAGCCTAGTATGAACCTATGAACCTAAGATAAAACAAATGCTATAGCTGTAAATTATGAACCCATACATGAATTGAAGTATTCAGGAATATGAATTAAAATGGCTTCTGTTAATGGCAGCTAAAGATATGTGGGAAGAGAGAAAAATACAAAAATTGAAAACTTAAAGCTCATGTTTATGGATATGGATAGTAAGATATAAACAGTGAAAATGTTTTAGTCCCTTTAATTTTGCATATGGGTCAGGCATATTTTATCAACAAGAGGCGACATTGTGGACAATAACTAATAAAGAGTTGAAGGAATTTATTTTGGAGGGGAATAATGCAAGAGTTAAGTGGGATAAGTTGATCCTTGTTATAGAAGGAAGTGGTTTAAGATGACATTTTGGAGCAGTTAATGCTCTATACATACCACAAGCAGAAGGTTATAATTCAAAATGGAAAAGGATGATGAAGCAGGGGTGGGGGAGTTCAAGAAATGAGACAGTAAGACTTTAAATGCAGATCCTTAATGAAAATAATAACCATATATAATATATGCATAAAGTAAGTATTCTAAGAACTAAGCCAACATGAGAGTGGCAAAAGGAGATTTTGTCAATAGGGATGACAGCAAGTAAGGGTAGAAAAAAAGATGAGGGGCTGAAATTTACTGAAGAAATCTGACAAAGGAACCAAGGTATTGGTAGAAAATAACTAAACAGGGAAAAGTAATAGAGTGGGATGAGGACAAGAATATGTTTGAACTGCAGGGTAGGGACTACTTTCTCTACCAGGAATTGATATCAAAGTATAGGCAAAGAGAAAGGGATAGGGGAATCGTAAGTGAAATACCTGTCTGGAGGGTTTTTAAATATAGGATAGAAGCTGCTGTTAAAAAAGGGATAATTAGAAGGACATATAAAATATTACATGATAACTATAACAGTTAAACAGATGAAATTTGAGATGTTTGGGGAGAGAGACTGGGAAAGCAATTTACAAGAGAACAACTGGTATATGTATGCATGGTTCCCAAGTATGCAATAATGTACAGAATGTTTAGGATTTTTGCTTGGAAGTGTTTACATAGGTATTTTATACCCAAGCAGACTTCAAGGAATTTTTTTTCAGGTAGATAGAAAATGTAATGTGATGGAGAAGAAAGAGAGAACTGGGTAAATGTGTTTAGAGAGTGCAGTGAGTTGGCAAATTAAAAACAAATCCTACAGAGTACTCCATCATAAATATTAGGAGTGCAAATGGCTGTAACTAAGGATGCATTGCTGGGACATGGGGTCTGAATTGCCTAGACATAATAAGGTCTTAAGTTTAATTCCATTGGCTACCAAAAAAAGCAATTACTAGAAAATGGAAATCATAGTCTAAACCAGCTGTATTTGAAGTATTGAATATTTTAACAGGTAAAAGAACAGGAAGAGGGATCTTTAGAAAAGGAAGGAGCAACTTGCATAGAAATAACTGGAAACTGTGGGAATAGTGCATGCAGAATAATATTCAGGGTGAGGAGGAGTAAGGTTATGGAAAGGCAGGAATTCAACAGTTTCTAGTAATGCTAGACTGATAATAATTACAAAGGAAAGATAAGTGATGTATGGTGTATGCTAATGGAAAAACATTTTAATATGGCTCATTTTCTATTCTGTGAATGTATGTGTGTGCATGTCGTAAGAGAACTTAAAGGTGTTAAGTACAGGAATATGTTGTTACAACTGTGGGAAATTCGATTTTGGTACATAACTCACGATCATCTAACAGTTTGTTATGTGGTGCAGTTTGTATTAATTATATAGGTTACTAGACAGATGTTTTGCCATGTGCTGGTGTTTTCAGTCTGAGTTTTCCTTAAATGCACTGCACAATAAGCTTTGTACAGTACCCCTTCAAGGGTCCTAAATATCACAGTGCATCACTTACATACATATGGGTATTCCTTCTTTAACACATTGTGGTGAAAAACTGATTTTCTGTACCAGTTTTGCTGGAAAAAATGATTTGCAAAAGAATTCATGAATTGCCCCCCCCGCAATACATTTATCAGTAAATTGTAATTCTAAAACCTCTAAATGTAAAGAACATAAAATGCCAGAAAATGCAATAAAGACATAACCTTCATGAAAACCTAGTAAAGGTGTTAATGTGTGTTCACTTACATTTGATAAAATTGCAGCTAGGTCACTTAGACTTGCAAGAAATTACTGAATTCAACTCCTTGGAACATATTCAACATGCAACAACCAAGTCATTTAAATTATTTAGTATAAACCATTAATAGTGGAGAAACTCATATGTTTGAAAGTATAATGTTGATTGAGAGCTCTGGGTACAGTTCCTCATCCCCTTACTCCAAGGTAAAGCTGTAACTGTTGTTTCTAAATTGTCCGATACTGATCGTTTAGATTATGAAAACGTCAAATGAGACACTGGTTACTCGCTCTAAAGAACTTAACCTGGTATATGACATGTCTCCCAGAGGTTACCATACCTTTAGAACAGACTTCACAGGGAACACAGTCAGTCTGGGGTCTGGATGTCTCTCTCTCTACCCCCCTCCACTTCCCCAGTAAGACTCCCCACTAGTACAGCTGTAGGGTTAGGTCCTCAACCAAGTCCTCCAGCACCCTTTCTGTAAACCCAGTGCTTCATGTCCCTGCCCCAAGTAGTTGACATACATACTCTTTAAGATTTAATTTTCACACACACGCCTTGGAAAGGCTGGCACAGATTACCCGCTCTTATCAACTTTGCCCAGACTATAAGGTAGTTATCACTGCCACCAGTCAGTTACTATAAGGCTCTTAAAGGGGTATCCAATGATACTGTGCAATATTAATACTAAGACAAATGGTAGTAGTTCACCAAGATGGCTAGGCCTTCCGGAATGGCCTACACAGTGTCAACAAATAAGTACAAGTACTCTCCAAGGTTAGATACTTTCTACAATGACCAGCCACAATAAAAGTTTAAAATATATTTAATACTAAATAAAAAAAATACATGAAAATACTGAATATATATATTCCCAGTAAACCAGAGAGTTCAGATCCCAGGAAATGTTGAAAAGAACATTGATGGACAGACTCAGACAAATAAAGAAAAACAATATCTAAACTAAGCTTCACTATATTCTTGACTTGAATCCAAGAGCATTATTGTTCCCTAGTTAAGTTACTACCACAAGGCAAGATGCTATTGGTGAAGGCATTTCTAGTCAAGCTTCCCAAACACAATCCTCAATACTCTGAGATTTCTCTTTGTAATATCAAAAATATAATTTCCAAGAGGGCTGGCAAAATGACCTGGTCACCTGACTCTAGGTCCTCACAGTATTCCCCTTTATAGCTGTGACAGGAATTTAGCACAGATGACCACAACAGACATCCAAATGTTTATGGCGGTGCCTGGAGCCTCCCCTCTTTTCACTGAGCTAATGGACAAATACACTTCCCCAGACCCAACATTTATGTTTCTATTCAGCACTGTGGGGTACCTTTTAATGGTTTAATAGCACATTTACATTTCCCTTATTTTTCTTAGTTAACCTCTGCTGTGCCATTATCATCTGTTAAAACCTATACATTTAATTCAGCTACAATAATACATGTAAATTTCTCTTCATTTCAGCAGGGTGCACTACTGATACATTTCAACACAAGCAAAGCTTAACCTTTCTCCTTCAGAGGTAAGTGGTCAGGCACTAAGGAAATTCTGAAAGATAGTTATGTCACCTTTTCCTCTCATGCTATTATTTCTCAACACACAGTAATCATTACTCACAATGCTTTGACAAATACCCCCCATAACGCACACAGTTAATTAAGGTACAGGATTATTCAAAATAATACTCACATAAGATTAACATAACTTATGGAATGTAAATGGCTTACAGGACATTAAGAAGAAAAAGCTAGTTATGCACCTCCTATACAAGTTGAAGCCAGCTATAACTTTTTTGCAGGAAACTCATATGACTATGGGACAATGGAGCAGAAAAAAACGCTAAGTGGACTCAGCAAATAATAGCAGCTGGAGACAGTACCCCATCAAGAGGAACAGCTATAATAATTAAAAAAATCTTTTAAAGGGGACATCATTAAACATAGTTATGATATTAAAGGGTGATGGTGCTATTTCACATGTTTGCTTCCAGCATACAAAAAAACCTGTATTACTTAGATGTTCATCATGTTTCACTGTTGCAGTCATTACACTTGGGTTATCCTGCTGGCAGGCTACCCGCAGTCGTACTGAATTCCAAAGTCCTGGTCCAGCGTTGGTTGCTGTTGCCTCTTCCCTGACGTCAGTGTGCCAGGGGTATAAAAGATGCAGCTGATGCCATTTTCTTCGGCCTTTCTTGCCGGGCAGTGCCCGAGGCAAAAGCAGTTCGCAAGTGCCGGTCAGCCGACTCCTGAGATTTTCGAAATTGAATTTCAGATCCGAAGTCTTCAATAAAGCTAAGTACCCCATTGGGGAAACTTTTTTCTTGCTCCAGACCAATGTCAGAAAAAGTTAACAACTGTATTTCTTGTGGGAAGCAAATACCTCATAAGGATTTTCATTCTTACTGTATTCCTTGCCTAGGCCCTGACCACGACATTGCTAGTTGTCGGTTTTGTGCTAGATTTAACCAACACACTATTAAGCGTCTGTACGATTTTTCTTTTCATTACTTTGGCCGAAGGTTTAACTATATAATGCCGTTGGAACAGCCGATGACTGGAGTTCATAAAAAGTGCAAGGAAAAAAAGGACAGGCATCCGAGGTCCAAAACCAATGACGAAGCCTCTTCTAGACCAGTCGCCGGTTCTCAGTGAGGTGCTTTCGCAGCCCCTGACACCCGCTACTTCAGAGCCACAGGCCGACTCCCACGTGGAGAAAACTAGGCCTCTGGATACTCAAGGTATTGGGCCTTCGGAAACTAATCCCTCAGATGGGTCTGGAGCCTCTGAGCAGGCATTGGCTTCTGAGGGTGTGTTCAGACCTACACAGCTTTATATCAAGCCAACTTCAGCATCCAAGACAAAGACTAAAACAGTTTTAAAGACAAGGAAACAAGTACAGCATTCTCCAGGACAGACTTCCATGCCTAAGAAACAGATGTTCAAAATGGCCGAAGACATAATTACTTTGATCAGGGGTCCCCATCCCCCTCCTGATAAGAGGCCTAGGCAAGACACTGAATATGATTCCTCTGATCAGGTTTCCATTTCCTCTGACTCCTCTTCAGAACAGGGATAGTCTATTCCTCCCTATGAGGATTCTGATGCTGAAGAATCTATTCCTTCAGCTTCTCCTCCTGAGGATTACTTATTTGGGGAAACCCTGCATACCATGAGGGAGCATTTTCACTGGGAGAGCCAAGATTACTCAGATTCTAAGAAAAGGCTCAGAGACTTTCTTTTACTACCGCAGCACAGACCTCTTGTTATTCCACCTGTTCTAGACATTGTAGATGATGTATTTTCAGAGTCCGGCCTGTCTCCCGACTCTTTACCTCCTGCACCCGTTAAGCCAGACAGATACTACAGGGTTCCAGATTCTCATAAATTTCTATATAAAAACCCTGCTGCTGACCCAGAAACTATTTCTCAGGGTCCCAAATGGGTCAAGGCCACTACTGCAAAAAACCCTTTCCCCTCAGAGATTCAAGAGCACTGGACAGATGGGGGGAAAAAAGTTTACACTTCTGCTACCTTGGCTGTAAGGGTTTTAAATTGTCAGTTTCATATGCTTAAACATCAGCAATACTTAATGTCTCTGCTAAAACAGAAAATGTTGACAAATTCTGAATGTTCTGAGAACAAGGAAATGCAGGATTTATTGCATGCAGCTGAACAAGTGGGAAAACATACTTTGCAATGTGGTTATGATTCACTGGAGGCCTCTTGCAGGGCCGCTGTAACAGGTTCTGTCATTAGAAGGCATGCTTGGTTAAAGGAACAGACTCTGCCTGATCATGTTAAAGCAAAATTATTGGATGCTCCATTATAGCATGATACTTTGTTTGGTGTTAAGGCAGAAGAGGTGTTGAAGAAAATGGAGGATAAAGCTAAATCTATGTAGACAGTAAAGGATTTCTTACATGTACAGCCACCCAGATTTAGCAGGAACTGGCCTTCTAAGAATTTGTCCTTTCCCATGTCAGACAGGCCACAAAAAGGCAGATACAGACACCCTAGAGGCAGACAACAGCCCCAGGGCTCATACAGGGCCAAACAATGGGGTGCTTCTACCTCCAAAAGCGGAGAAGACAAATCACAGCCATATAGGAAACAGTCCCAATGACTTCCTTCTGCCAATGCCAAGCATTTATCTTTTGGCAGCACCCTTAGGGGGAAAGCTAGCACTTTTTTCACAAAATTGGCACATGATCACCCAGGACAAATGGGTCTTAACTATAGTCTCTCAGGGCTACAGGTTCCACTTTCACACCCTTCCAAAAGCAAAAGGTATGCCAGACCTACCACACAATTAATGAGCAGAGGCAGAGGCACAAATGTTTCATCTCTCAGCCAGTGCCACAACAAGAGCAGGGGCAAGGATTTTGCTCAAGACTTTTGTTAGTACCAAGAAAGGACAAAGCATGAAGACCAATTCTGGACCTGTCTATTCTAAATACTTTTCTGGATGTTCCAAAATTCAAAATGTTGACTCTGCAGCAGCTTCTGCCCATGCTGGGCAAGAAGGCTTGGCTTGTAACTTTGGACCTCAAAGAGGCATACCTGCATGTCCCAATCAGACAATCTTGCAGAAGATACCTCAGATTCACAGCTGGCTCAATGCACTACCAATTCTCTGCACTGCCCTTTGGCTTATCTACTGTGCCCAGGGTCTTCACAAAATGCCTGGCACCAGTAATTGCATTTTGCAGACAAAGAGGAATTCAAATATATCCCTACTTGGATGACTACCTTATTCAAGCAGAGACCAAATACATTATACTAAAGCATCTGACGTTTGTAAAAAGATTACTAATTTGCCTAGGGTACACCGTAAACGAAAAGAAATCAAAACTAGTACCCTCTCAAAAGATAATATTCCTGGGTGCAAGCTTAAATACAACTGTCCAGATGGCTTATCTCACACCAGACAAACAAAGGCAACTGACTTCTTACTTTGAAAGCATGGCAACAAAGACACAGTTATCTGCAAGAAAAATTCTGCAGTCTCTGGGCTACATGGCATCCTGCATTCTGCTAATTCCATATGCAAGACTGCATATGAGGAAACTACAATGATATCTAAAAAGTGTTTGGACTCGACATTGCCACAGCCTGGAATCATTAATTTCACTCATTCCCTGCCTGCAACAGGAGTTTAGATGGGCACAGACCTGTCACCACAACAAGGGACAGCCATTCACTTTACCCACAGCCAGGCAAACACTAACAACAGATGCATCAGATTATGCCTGGGGGGCCCACATGGCAGGAAAATGTATTCAGGGCCCATGGCCCGCAAGCCAAAGGCATCTTCACATCAATCAAAAAGAGATGCTAGCTGTAAAAAATGCCCTGAGAGCCTTCAATGACCTACTTCATCCAGGACAGCTGCTGATAAAGACAGACAACACCACAGTTATGTGGTACATAAACAAGCAGGGGGGGCACACATTCCTACCCCCTCTGCAGACAAGCCATGATTTTGTGGGACACAGCATTGACTTACCAAGTACACCTGCAAGCACAATTCCTGCCAGGAAAAACAAATACACTGGCAGATGAACTAAGCAGAAACCTCATGGATCCTCATGAGTGGAAACTAGATCCACAAATCTTCAACATGATAACAAGGAAATGGGGATGCCCAGACATAGATCTTTTTGCCTCCCCTCACAACTGCCAACTACGAAGATTCTGCACAAGGACTTATCACAAACGAGCATGGAAAGTGGATGCTTTGTCATTCAGCTGGAACAACCTTACAGTATATGTCTTTCCTCCACTGCCTCTCCTCCCAAAGGTACTCCTAAAGGTCAGACAAGAGAAGCCACAAATGATACTGATTGCCCTGGATTGGCCACGCCAACACTGGTACCCAATGCTAGGGAGCTTGTCTCAAGGCCCAGCCTGGACATTGCCTCAAATTCCTCATTTACTGACCCAACAAAACAATCTGATCCTGCACAGCCAACTCAGAACCCTAAATCTAGCTGCATGGTGGATAGTGTAACCATTCAGAATACACCTCTCTCTAAAGCGGTTATGGATGTTATTTTGGAGGCCAGGAGGCCCAGCACCAGAAAATCTTATGCAGAAAAATGGAAGAGATTCTGTGCTTGGAACTAGGCACAAGGAATTGACACGCTTGTTCCAAATATTCCTCAGATTTTGCAATATCTAACTGAGATGCTGGACAAAGGCCTATCCTTCTCATCAATTAAGATCCATGCCTCTGCCATTTCAGCTCATTACAATACGGACCCACCTATTTTTTCACATCCATTGCTTAGGCAGTACCTCAGGGGGCCAAAAACATAAGACCTCCAAGGAGAGCACCAGTACCTGCATGGGACCTCAATTTTGTCTTGGAAAAACTCACACTGCCTCCTTTTGAGCCAGCCAATATGGCCGAGATAAAATTCTTATCATGGAAAACAGCTCTGCTCCTAGCAATAACTTCAGCAAGAAGAGTCTCAGAGTTACAGGCATTAATGGCTGTGGAACCTTTTATCTTCCATCCGGACAGGGTTTCTCTAAGGGCAAACCCAACATTTATGCCTAAGGTAGTGAACAGTGTGGCTCTTAACCAAACCTTTCATTTGCCTACTTTTTTACCCAAACCCACAGAATAAAAGGGAGAGACTTCTGCATTCTTTGGACATACACAGACAACTACGCTTCTACTTGGATAAAACTAAAGCTTTCAGAAAGACTGAGCAACTTTTGGTGGCATATGCTGCAGGATCACAAGGAAAGGCTATCTCAAAGCAGACTATTTCAAAATGGATAGGACACTGCATTCATTTCTGCTATTCACAACATGGCAAATCAGTGCCTAAGGGCATTAGACCACATTCTACCAGGGCAGCAGCCACCTCAGCAGCCTTTCTCAGAGGAGTACCAACCAAGGATATTTTGGAGGCTGCAACTTAGACTTCAGTGCACACTTTTACTAAGCACTACCACTTACCTCTTTACTCTAAATCCAGAGCAGGTTTTGCCACTGCAGTTCTGCAGGGCTTTATAGCCACTCCTAATTCTATTTAGACCCAGCCGCCCAACCTCAGCTTTGGGATTCAACCCAAGTGTAATGACTGCAATGGTGAAACATGATGAACATAGTACAGTTGTGTACCTACTATAAATGTAGATGTTCAAGTGAATTCACTGTTGCAGTCCAGGTTACCCACCCACCATCCCCCTTTCTTTGCTGGGACTTATATGTACTTCTCTATTCTACATAACCTATGTGGTGTATTTGCTTGTAGATGAAGGTATTCTTTATTTTAGTGCATGCTTTTATAAGCAATGTTTTTTAGCCTACCCTTTTGGGGGCACCTGACATCTGGGGCAAGAAAAACTAAAGAAAATGGCGTATGCTGCATCTTTTATACCCCTGATGCATTGACGTCAAGGAAGAGGTGACAGCAACTGATGCCGGACCAGGACTTTGGAATTCAGGCTGACTGTGGGTAGCCTGCCAGCAGGATAACCCAAGTGTAATGACTGCAACAGTGAATACACTCTAACATCTACATTTATGGTAGGTACACAACTGTACTTTACAAGGACCATAAAAATTACTGTCAGCTTGATTTCTTAATCAAAATGTATAACTTACTAATTAAGCACCCAGATCATCTAATTATAATTGGTGGAGATTGGAATATAACAATTAATCCATTCAAAGATAGATTGAGTAATCTCCCCAAGCCACAACATTTTTATCAGAACTAATTGAAGATTTCAACCTAACAGATCCCTTTGAACTTAACAACACAGACAGTTGAGGTAGCAGATGCACACATTTTTCCACATACCACAAATCCTGGTCTAGAATTTACATATTTCTAATTTTTTTAAAGCTTTGCTCATTATGAAGTACAGTACAACTCAGAACCTAGATCATTATCAGATCATTCAAAAATAAATCTAACAATAGCACAAAATAAAACTGGTTTTACTACCCACATTACATCAAACAGGACATTAAACTCAAACATGTTAAAGAAGTGGAACAAGATATTGCAAAGTTTTCATTTAAGTGAATAAGAGAGTTTATAAACAGTGATATCCCTTTGGAAATTCAATTGTTAGCCTTTAAGGTTATGGCTAGAGGTACCCTCATCCCCAAAAAAATTCCAAAAAGCATCATATTACAAAAAGCAAAGAAGGGAAAATATAAGTAAAATAGAAAGTAAGCAAAGACAATTTGAACTGGAACTACAAAGAAACTACACTCCTACTATTGAGAAACAAATAGCAAGTCTACAGAAACAGTTAAATAAGATTATAATGCAGCAGTATACATTTACAGAGCATAGAATGCTAAACAAATATCTCCAATTAACCCACTGGGACATAAGGAGGTTAACTAATGTTAAAGTGCAATATACTTTGAAGTATTTAGGTGTAAATTTTAGCCATACACAATCAGATATGTTCAATAATAATATAGTTAAAACTTGATCAAATATAGTCGGTAAAATTAATAAATGGGAAACGCATAAACTATCTACCTTATCAAAAGCTTCAGTTTTAAAAATGAACATATTGTCTAAGATTTTATACCATCTGAATGCCACTTTCATGAAAATTCCAGTTACCTTTTTCAACAAGATAAAAGTTTGACTGGCAAAATTCTTATGGTACCCAAAAGTATAAAAATTAGCTATAATAAACTAATACCCTCAAAAGAAAAAGGAGACTTAAGCCTTCCTGATTTTCAACTGTACTGTGAAATTGTTAATGCAAGTCACATTATGCAGATAGCAAATCATGACCCAATAGGTAATGAATGGTACCCATTATGGATTAAATTATTTCACCAGAATATTATGACATATAAAATTAATCCAGAAATGATTCCCTTCTTAAAACAAGAAACTCTTAAGATAATAAAAATTCACCTAGTCTTAATAAACAACTGTGAAATCTTCAAGAAGCTACTGATATCAATAAATTTAAGACCTGATTTCTCTTCTGCAACCAATACATAACCTAGATATAAAACTGCCAAACACTATGGTAAACCTAGATAAATACCCTTTAATAAAAATGTATACAGTTTGGGATTTTTACCAATTAAATAACCTTTCAATGGAAAATATGAAACTACTTAAAGCAAACAATAAATATTAACTGATAATTAAACAAATCTTATACCTAGTAAGTACTATAACCAATTATATCAATGTAGTTGAGCAAGATGTCAATTTAGCACAAGTTCTAAAATTGCTTTTAAGTAAAAAGAAAATGATATCAATTGCACATAAATTAATAGCAAATATTAAATATCAAAATTCAATTCTTATCAAAGTTTTGGGAAAGAAAACATAACACCATAACAGACAATCAAAATGAATTAGCTATTAGAAACTGATGCCATATAAAAAGTTAATATACACACATATATCATGATCTTCAACAATGCCTACCATACACCTGTTCGCCTTAACAAATTCAAACCATCCAAGTCACCCTATTGCTCCTTTTGTCCTAATGAAGAGGCAGATATCCTCCACATCTTTTGGAGCTACAAAACAGTTTATAAACTATGGTGCTCACTAAGATTCCTTTTAGAGAAATCAGGCTATTCAAAATTCACATTGACATGGGAGACAGCTAAACTCATATATTCAAATGCAATAATAATTATTTCTCTAAACACATTGATATGCACCCTATTAAAAGCTTACATAGTAAAAAACTGGATAGACAGATCAAGACTAACCTGGTCAGAATATAAAAGCATGGCAAAAAACATATATTGGCCAAGAAGCATATTGGCAGAAGAACCAAACCTACTATCAGAGGTACTGCAAAACATTAATTGATATTCTATCATAAACAGTAAGTTAAATGCTAATTATATAAGGATAGTAAACACATCACTTAGTTGAGATTAGTAACCACAATAATTAAGATGATATATTTGTATACATGTATATAAGGTATAGTAAAGTAAATTGTTATTCTATAGGTTGATGTTATATCTTTAGTATTACTCGCAGTTGTAAAATAATGTACAAAAGAACTGCTATATGATAAAAGTTCTTGGACTAACTCATAATATAAAGCATATCCTTGTAACATATCCTTGTAATTCTATCTAATTTGAATGTAAATTAGTAAAGTGTGCAATAACTTATTATTTGCTTATGGTATGCATTCTGTAACATCAACTGTGCCACATGTATATGTCTTGTTTATCTTCTGCATATTTTGTGAAAAAATATTTAATAAAAAGAAATTTAAAAAAACACAAGCAAAGCTCTCAAATAAATTTTCAGCACAAGTATCTTCTATAAATCAGTTTGATATTCAAAGGGCACTATCATTCTTTACACCGTTGGAAACTCCTGGTGTTCTGGCTGAAGTGTGATTCTCAAACAATCTGGAAATATATCGCTGACATAAGTATATTTCTTGGCATTTTAACTTTTCAGAGTTCTGCATTGTCTTAGTTTTGCCTGACTGAATTATTTTATATATTTTCTGGTGTTGTTTTATGTTGCTCATCTGTCCTGAAACTGTTTTTTCCCCTCACTCTATTCTTGTAGTGTTATAGTTGGTGGCTTTGCAATTGTCCACCCCTACTGTAAATTTGATCTGTGACACCCCTCCCAGTCTGATGTTCACTCTGCTTAATACAGAGAGAACATTTTTGAAGGCCAACCCACTTAGGTTCTTAACCTTGAATTTTTCTTCTGCTCCTCCTTCCTCTCTCCTTGCACTTTACTAAAAAAGAAATTGCACTTTATTTTGCTTTTGCCTCTTCTTAAAAGTACTCCATTGTATTTATTCCACTGCATTTATTACTGCTTGGTACTAGCCTGATTAAATTATAACTGTTATTCTAAGCCTTTTGGTTAAAGCACTTGGGCTTCAGACCAGTTGTTTACATTAAGGAGGTTTGTGGTCTGCACTGTTTGGCAAGACAGGTAACTTACATCCTTATGAGTTGTGAATTGCTGATTGAAGGATCAGTGTTTGTTATTCTAAAAGTCTATTAGTTCTCATTTAAGCACTTGGGCTTCAGACCAGTTATTTTTACATTAAGAAGGCTTGTGGTCTGCACTCTTGTGGGAGGAGAGGTTAGATTCTGCCCTTCTGAGCTGGGAATTTCTGGTTAAATGTTTATTGTGCCTGTTTATGTGAACTGTGTCTTTCTGAAATTGGCGTGCCTTGTTTGCTGTAGCATAGACTAGATTCAGGCATGCTTAGTCTAGCTTTGCTTATATAACTTGAGCACTAAGCCAGACCATCTTTTTTGGAGAAGGTTACCCTGCAACCTAGTGGCAGGAGTGTGCAGTTAGAACTTGTCTGATTTGAAGACTGCTGGAACAGGGCTCAGTTTTGAGCTTTTTTTACTGGTTAATTGGGTAATTTGTTTGAATCAGTTTGCTCTTTTTCTTTTGTTGTATAAAAAATGCACTTTATTCATCTGCTTTTACTGTATTTGTGTTTCTTCCTACTTTATTGCATTTATTCTTCTGCATTTATTACTGCTTGGTAGTAGCCTGATTAAATTGTAGCTGTTAGTCTAAGCCTTTTGGTTTAAGCACTTGGGCTTCAGACCAGTTGTTTTACATTAAGAAGGTTTGTGGCCTGCACTTACATCCTTCAAAGTTGGGAGTTGCTGATTAAAGGCTTAGTGTCTGTAATTCTAAGAAGGTGTGGTCTGCACTCTTGTGGGAGGAGAGGGTAGATTCTGCCCTTCTGAGCTGGGAGTTTCTGGTTAAAGGCTTATTAAGCCTGCTTATTTGAACTGTTTCTTTCTGAAATTGGTATGCCTTGTTTGTTGTAGCATAGACTAAATTCAGACCTGCTAAATTTAGCTTTGTATAACTTGAGCACTAATCCAGACTATCTTTTTTTGGAGAAGGTTCCCCTGCACCCTAGTGGCAGTTAGAACTTGTTTGATGGAAGACTGCTGGAACGGGGCTCAGTTTTTAGCTTTTAACTGGTTAATTTGTTTGCTCGTTTGCTACTGTCATATGAAAACAAAATACACTTTATGCATCGCTGCTTAGCTAGGGTTAATCCATTTCCAGTGCCATAAAGTCTGCGCTTCACATTTTCCCTTAGAACTATCCAGTGTTTTAGTTTTAGCACTCAAATCTGTTTCTTTGAGCTCAGCACTTGTTCAGAACTTGTAAGCACTAAATAAGCTACAAATTACTACAGCACTCAACTTTCCACACTTGTCTAGAGGAAAACAGTTTTTAGTGCTTAGACATGCTGTGATAGGTGCTTATTTATTAAGGGTCATTAAAGGGTTAAGGGTTATTAAAGGTTTTCTCCTGTCTACCTGATGAATCTGGGCATCTTGAGGCAATGCAGCAATTGCCTCATGTACACAGACAACCCTCTCCTCCTACCACCCAACACTACAACCTGTGAGAAATGCACGTATATAGCCAAACTGGAAGCAAAGCTCTCTTCACCCAAGACTGGACTAGACAGTCAAGAGGAGAAGGTAAACACTTGCACCACATTTGACATTTGACATAGTCTATATCACATTTGAGTCAGGGACACACACTCTCTAACTAAAAAGATTACCTATCAAATACCTTTAATTTTAACTTGCTTGATATGGATACTGTGTCATTTTAAACCTGGGGGGAATATGCATGAAGAAAGACCTGCCATCACATTTCTTTCTCTTCAAGGAATATCTTCCATGGGCCCCCCCATCCCCACATTTTACTTGTTGTAATATTACAAATTTAAATGTATGGTCAGGAAAAAGTTTTGTGTGCCTATATAGTGCATTTTTCTCATTGTGTTGCCGCATTTCATATCTGTGCTCATACATCCTTTGAACCAATTTTTGTTGAGTTTTGCCTACATAAAAGGCTGGGCACTTGGTACACACAGCTGCATATATGACTGCTTGAGTATAACAACTATATTTACCTTTAATTTTAATCCTTTTATCACGTATGGTAATACTAGTAGTTGGCAGAATGAAATTACACTGGTGGCACATACCACATGGATACATCTTTCCTTCTGTTCCACCATCTGTAGTTTGTTCCAGGAGGCCCTTGATATTCCTGCCCTTTCTAAAAACAAGGTTAGGTTTCCTACCACAAATCCCAGCCAAACTTGGTTCATTCAATAATATAGGCCAACTCTTAAGAATGTCCTGTACAATATGACTCTCACTGGAAAAAGTTGATACAAATGGACATGAAGGGCTAAAATTCTGCTGGGCATCAATTACCTGAAAATTATCTTACTCGGTGTCCCCCCTATCACACTCATAGTTGTCTCCAGATAAGCAGATACCGTTATTAGGAGTAGGACACACCCCAAAATAGGGGTATAAAACCCACTATGTCGTTTTCTTATAACCTCTTGTTTAATATTATATACAAGACTGTCAGGGTACCCTCTGTCTAAAAACATGACAGGACATTGTACAGGACATTCTTAATAAGAATTGGCCTATGTTATTGAATGAACCCAGTTTGGCTGGAATGTGTGGTAGGAAACCTATTAAAAGGATTAAAATTAAAGGTAAATATAGTTGTTATACTCAAGCAGTCATATATGCTGCTGTGTGTACCAAGTGCCCAGCCTTTTGTATAGGCAAAACTCAACAAAAATTGGTTCAAAGGATATACGAGCACAGATATGAAATGTGACAACATGATGAGAAAAATGCACTATATAAACACACACAACTTTTCCCTGACCATACATTTAAATTTGTAATATTACAACATGTAAAATGTGGGGATGGGGGGGGCCCATGGAAGATATTCCTTGAAGAGAAAGAAATGCGGTGGCAGGTCTTTCTTCATGCATATCCCCCCTCAGGTTTAAATAACACAGTATCCATATCAAGCTCGTTAAAATTAAAGGTATTTGATAGGTAATCTTTTTAGTTAGTGTGTCCCTGACTCAAATGTGATATGGACTAGGTCAAATGTATTTTTAGAACTATATATTTTAATAATTTTTTGTAACTACAGTGTTAATATAATTATTTATATATGTATGTGTATTTTTAAAATGTTTAAATGTTTCATACCATGAGGTTTAGGTTATTTACTGTAGGAATTTTTTTTTATCTTAGAATATATACATATGTATTTTTATATAGGTATTTTATTCTATAAAGTGATTTATATGAGATGCTTTTTCAGCTGCACCATGCATTTTGGCTAGCATAAAAGGTTTTTCCTTTTTGGTGCTCATTAAGTTTGTGGGTTGTGACTAATTGTTATTCTGATGTATATAAATTGGTTTGCATGCAGTTTTTAGTTGTCTGAAGAAGTCTGATTATATATACCAGATGAAAATGCTTACTTTGTTTCATTTTTAATAAATTCTCGTGTTTGGATCAGTGGATTTCTGACTGTTACTTTGTGTGAAAACTACTCGTGTACCAGCTCTTTTGCTCAATGTTTTCTGGAATTCATAAATTCTAACACCTTGTATCAAATTATCCACACCCCCACTAGGGGCATCTGGAATTCATAAATTCCAACACCTTGGATCAGCTTATCCACACCCCCACTAGGAGCAGAAATATCCTAGACCTGGTCATTACCAACATGGGCGACCGGTGTTCCACACCAGAGGTCAGTTCCTCGTTGGTCAGATCTGACCACAAGCTAATCACCCTAGACATCCACATCCCACCCCCTCACCCCCCATTAGGGAAACCACCATGAAACATTTCTCCAAAGCCAACTTCACACTTCTTAAGACAGAAATGGCAAACTTACATGACACCAATGCAGATGGACAATAGAGGTACGACTGCTGAATCCTACACAAATGCACTTTATAAGCACTTACACGAGTGCATGGATCGTGCTATCCCTAAAAGGACCAAGATGCTATTCTTCAAAAAAAGGAATCCAATCTGGTGGTCCCCTGCCTTAAACAAACTCTACAACAGAAGAAAGAAACTGTTGTAAAAAAGAGTAAAATCCCATGATTGGAGGAACTCCCTGGTTAGCCTCAGTAAGAAGCTGAGATCCCTCATAAAATCCTCCAAAGCTAGTTACGAAAACAAAATCACCACTGATTCTAAAGACAACCACAAAGCATTCTATAGCTATGTCAAGAATCTCAATGGCAACACTCAGATCTGCTCTGAGTTACAGCACAATGGCACTAAATATACAGAACCAACTGATATTGCCAATATCTTGGCTGATAGGTTCAGTGCTAACTTTACCCCCCTCTCACCCCCTAAAGGGCCTATCTCTATACCAGAAGAATTCAAAGTTCCTGTAATCATGGCTGCACAGGTAAAAATCACACTCTCCAAAGCCAAGAACAGAGCATCCATGGGACCTGACAACATCTCAGGCTGCGTTCTACATGAACTACAGAATGAACTGGCACCCCACCTAAGCACCATGTTTAATCATAGCCTCACCTCGGGCTTTGTGCCCACTGAATGGCACACAGCGACAGTTATCCCACTGCACAAAGGGGGAGCCACCATGGACCCAGGGAACTACTGCCCCATTAGCCTAACGAGTCTAGTCTGCAAGGCCATGGAATGTATCATCAAGGAACTTGTAAACAAAGACATTGGTAATCTCCAAACTCTGGACCCCACCCAGTTCAGGTTTGTGAAAGGCAGATCATGTCTCCTAAACCTGATAGACTTCTTCAAAGATGTAGACGAGGGGAAGGTGGTTCACACAGCCTATCTAGATCTTGCCAAGGCTTTTGACACCATCTGCCCACTCTGAAATTATAGATAAACTCACTAAACTAGGTATAAATCCTTATGTCACAAGATGGGTTGCCAAGTGGCTCATGGACAGAACCCAGACTATGAAAGTAGCAGACTCCAAATCCATCTTCAGACCAGTGACCAGTGACAAGTGGAGTACCACAGGGTTCAGTCATGGGACCTCTCCTGTTTGGTATCTACTTTTCTGAAGTACAGGCTAACACAGAAGGTCTTTGGTTAATGAAGTTCACAGATGACTGCAAACTAGGAGCCATAACTGAAACTTCTAACAATGTGGACATCCTACAAAAGGGCCTCATTAAGACAGATGCCTGTTGTCAAAGCCATGGCCTCAAGCACAGTGCCAAAAAGTGCATTGTCATCCCCTTTGGTAAAAACTCTGTACCCATGAGCTATCACATAGGTGGTAGTCTAACACCAAAAGTGTGATAAGAGACCTTGGGACACAGGTGGACAGAAGTCTCTCCTTTGATAATCACATTGTCACAGTAGTCAGGAAATCCTTCTGCATGGCACACCTCATCATAAATGGTTTCTCATCCAGGAAAAGAGGTCATTGTTCCCCTCTACTCGTCACTCATTAGACCTATTATAGAGTACAATGCCACTTTTGGTATGTACCTCACAAGACTTCTACAACAACTGGAAAGGCTGCAGAAGCACCTCACAAAGAGAATTACTGGCCTCAGAACTCCAGCTTTACTCCGTTGCATATCGCCTACTCAGAGGCGATCTCTGCCTGACATATAAAGCTATGTCAAACCCAGAGCTGTTGGACATGCTCCACTTAAAGAAATCCCAATCCTACTGAGCTAAACACTCTAGGGACCTAAACCTTGTCACCACAATAAACGGAACATGCTGGAGGGATATATTCCTGTCCCAGAGACTTCCCATACTCTGGAACAACTACCTATCTATATCAAACAAAGCTCCTCATTAGCACTCTTCAAGAAAAATCTTGATGATTGGATGGGAAATTCACTCCAGGGATCACCTCTGTGGCTCTGCCCGACAGGGGCACAGGAAAATAATTTTCTTGGGTGACGAAAGCCCGGGTACCTTTTTGGCTAGGCTTGTATAGGCCCTAGTGCCAATAGCTTAGTACCTACCTATGAACCTATAAACTCCAGCTGGCTGTGCTGGCACTTATCATCCATATCATCACAGTAGACCTGTGTGCTTTGTATTTGCATTGCCATTTCACTCTGACAACAGTGATTTTTTTTTTTCTTTATTGACCTAGAAGCTTAGTTGTACAATAATTTGCATTGAGAGTGGACTGATTGAAAGCTTTCAGTTATTGGAAATAAGTGCTGCAGTGTGTTTTATCTCCATTATCAAGTGTAAAACAGTAACAAGTGTTATAATAGTTCAGTTCAGGATTGTAGCTTGACTTGTCAAATGCAGACTTAGCAGCCCACATTACACTTTTAGAATGGAATTATTATGCAAATTGGCCCACTATTTTAAGATTCAAATGTTTTCATTGCAACTCAATTTAAAAATAAAAAAAAAAATGCTTTTGAATATGCAATCCCATTTAGGAATATATAAGTACAAAAGACATGAATATGAACTGGGCCAACAAGGCAGTGCAAACGGAACAAATGGTGAAAAACTGCTTTGTGGCATGCACAGAAAACTAAATCAGAAAGGAATTGAAACCTTCTGAAATTCTATCATTACCTTTGCTTGAAGGTATGCGTTAACTTGATTCATCATACATAGTAACATTAATCCTACTCTGTGCTATTATTTGAAATACTCAGTTTATTTACCTCTTTCCTTATAAGCTATGTTGGATGGTCTATAGACCCTTTACAACTAACTGATGAGGCTACTAGATGCATACAGCCCATATTCACAACAATATCTATAGTGTTTAGAAGATTACAGTAGGTTTAAGTACAAAAGCTACCATATAGGTGGCAATCCACTAAGCACAGAAGAGGTTATCAGGGACCTGGGGACCCAGGTTGACAGTGGCCTTTTTTTTGACACTCATGTTGCTAAAGTGGTTAGAAAGACCTTCTACATTGCCCACCTGATCATGAAGGGATTCACATCCAGATCTAGTGAGGTCATTGTTCTGTACTCTTCACTTATCAGACCAATGATCAATGCATCTCACCCGACATCTGCAGCAATTGGAGAGACCCCAAAAGTTCCTCACCAAAAGGATAAAGGGACTCCAAAATCTGTCATATGCTGCCAGATTGAAGAAACTCCAGCTCTATTCAGTCGCATACCATCTGCTCAGAGGTGACATGTGCCTGAAATACAAGGCCATGTCCAACCCGGAATTAATGGACATGCTCCACCTCAAAAATCCAAATCCACCAAAACCACTAGAGCAAGCGACTTAAACCTTAGCACAGATATAAATAGGACGTGCTGGAGGGATAGATTTATCACTCAGAGACTCTATGCTGTGGAATAAAATCCCGGTCCATATGAGGCAGAGCACCTCGCTGGCTCTGTTCAAGAGAAATCTTGACCTGTGGATGGGAGATCATAGGTTTGAATCATCTCTGTGTCACTGCTTGACAGAGGCACAACAAACTAATGGGCACAGTATTTTTTATATATAAGTGGCATAAGCCACAAAACTTTGGGCTAGGCTTATAAATGCCTTAGGGCAGATAGCCTAGTATAAACCTATGAATCTAAAATGTAATGAATACAAATAACATATCAGTAGGAGACTTTGCAGTGTGCACATAAATATAAATGTATACATATTAAAATGTGTACTAGAAACTAAGCAAAAAAGTCAAGCAACATACAGCAGAATAAATATTCCTATGAAAAAGTGTAACTCCATAGACATTTGGTAATTATACTTGTAACCTGTATCTCTGAAATATATGCATTGATATTGAAAGAGCAAGTTGTCATTAAGTTTATTTTGAAAACCTCCTGGAGTTTGTCACACATTTCAGCTGATAACTTGTTATAACAGGCAAATTCAAGTTAGGAGAAAGCCTTTTCACCTGTGGTTAATCAGAACTGTATAATTGTTAGAAACAACACTGTGACTGGTTGTTCTGAGAATGTATGATTCTCAATAAACTAAATAGTTATTTGTTACCCAGTGGATTGCCAGCCGGCTCACAGACAGGGTACAAGAAATCAAAACAGAGGAAGTTACCTCCACAAAGAGACCAGTCACTAGTAGAGTGCCCCAGATTTCTCTGCTGGGACCTCTCCTGTTAACATCTACTTTTCTGAAGTAAAAGCCATTACCAAAGGACTCTGGATGACTAAATTTGAAGATTACCGAAAGTTAGGAGCAGTCATTATATCCCCCGATCACTTGGCTGTCCTGCAGGAAGGTTTGCCACAAATAAATAACCAGTGCCAAATTTATGGATTGAAACTAAATTCAAAAAAATATATTATTGTTTCCATTGGGAAATCATCTACCCCAGGGACCCAGTTGTTTGGGATTTAGGAAGTTATGTGGACTATCACCTAACTTCTGACCAACAAGTGTCCATTGTTGTAAGAAAGTCCTTCTATATTGCACAGCTTATAAACAAAGGGATGGTGTCTAGATCTAATGATGTCATTGCCCCCCTTTACTCAGCCTTCTTTATGCCACTCATTGAGCATAATACCCCTCTGGCACATATTTTTCCAAACACATGCAACTACTGGAACACCCAGAGAAATACCTTACAAAAAAGAAACCAGGTCTAAATAAAATGTTTTACATGGACTGAATTGAAGCCCGTTCACTACACTTGTGACCTGTGTCAGGCATACAAGGCATCCTCTGATATAGTACTAATGGATTTACTGCAATCAGCAAGCCAAATTTCATAAGAAATGATCATTATAGGGATCTAAACCTCTTCTGCAACATCAACAGAATGGTTTGGAGGGGCAGGTATATTGTGCAGAGAATGCCACTGCTCTGGAACAGACTCCCCATCCACATAGCACAAAGTTCCTCCCTGTCCATATTCAAGTGCAACTTGGATCTGTGGATGGGAAACAGAAAATTTACCTCAGGCCTGCCCCCTGTACCACTAATGGATGGAGGCAGTTCCTAAATGCTTTATCCCATCATGGGTCCCCTCAAATTATATATGCTGTGATCCCAGTTACTCATTAGGGGAATATATAATTATCAACCATGGGATGGGTAAGGACAATCCTTAACCAAATGGGATAGGTTAATTCAAGCACAGAAAGAGAAACTGGCTAGGCTTGAAATGGCTTACAAGGGCAGCTAGCCTAGCACTTGCCTATGAACCTATAAGATGTGGATATTGTGGAGAGTTTTGAAGCTAGTGGAGGGCACTGTTGCTAGTTAAATAATAATTTAGGGTAGAAATGGCAATATAGCACTTCCAGTCACAGGTAACTGGTATAACTTTTGTTGTAGGATGTAATGGTGGGATCTAAAGCCTGCAAGAAAAAAAAAAATCTGCAAGTTCAGTATACTTAAGTCTGAAGAAGATTAGTACTGTAGAGTGAATTTAGGGAAGTAACTGAAAGGGTGTACTCCCATCTTAGGGACAAGCTTGTTTAATTCTAGGGCCTCCCTTGCTTCAAGAAAGAAGGGGGGTTCCTAGTTTAGGACAAAGTGTTATCTGCCTAAGTAACCCATCTAAAGCGAATGCAGCATCATGTTTAAGGATGGTGTTGGATCAAGGTGCAGAAAGGGATGTTTTTGTTGCCTAAGTAACCCATCTAAAGCGAATGCAGCATCATGTTTAAGGATGGTGTTGGATCAAGGTGCAGAAAGGGATGTTTTTGTTGGGTAACCAAGCTCATTATCCTTATTCAAAGGGTCTCTAAAATAGAGAGGGGTGGTGGACAATAGTCTTTCAGCAGTCATGAAAATCATTACTGCTGTTTCTGTAATGTTATTTTAGATATCTAATTCCTGAGAACTGGATTACTGTCTTGTCATTTCTCTATTGGAGTTTGTTGTATAGTTATTGAGTCAACATGTACATCATTAAGTTGAATGATAGTAGATCATGCTTATGACTGTTAAGGAAGAGTGAGAAAAGTTTGGGATCTACGGTAGATCACTGAGAGACCCATCAGAAAAAGTTCCAGTGTCAGAGATGGTGGCACTCATACTTGGAAGTGTCTGTTTGAAGGATAACTGTGGAATCAGGAATCTAATTTTCCCCACTTTTGACAGGAGAAAGGCATAGTTAACTGATTCAAAAGCATAAGCCATGCTGAGAACAAAAGGCATAGTTAACTGATTCAAAAGCATAAGCCATGCTGAGAACAATGTCACCTTACAGAACGTTCTTCATATATCTGTTCTTTGTAAATTGCAGTTGTAGTATTAAACACTTTATGGAATGGACATGGATGTTGTATATATGCCATAATTGCTAATAAACTCAAAGATAAGAGAGTAGAGAAAGTCCACAAAAATCTTTGGGGGGTAGAAGTTATGGAAAGGAAGTTTTGCAGTGAGGATGGAGGCGGGACTTTACATGAGGGAATAATGATGGCACACTTGAATGGGTGCTTTATAATCGAAAATGATGAAACTGATCGCACGCGGTTTTGATATTAGGAGGGATGTCATCCTGAAAAAAGTGGGATGTGCTTTGTTAAATCAAATTCCTGCTTTTTCAAACTTTTTAGTTGTTTAGTTATACTTTGCATCACATTTCTATGAAATAAAAAAAGGCTATAGATCTGTTTGTAAGTCTGTTGGGGTGAGGTGTGTATATCTGATTACTTATTGCATGAGGTAGGGCTGGGAGTTGTTTATTATGATAGGGGTATTGACACCCTTGAAGTTATAAAATTTAAAAAAACTTATTAGGGAATACAGTGCATTATGAAATGTTTGTGTGAAGTATTGATTTAGTTATTTATCCAGTCCTGATTACCATAGAATTTACTGGTTGAAGCCAAAGGCAACTTTTTTTTTCTAAGACGAAATGCTTTTGTGGAATTGCTCACTATTCTACCACATTTTCTGAAATCTTGGTAGCTTTAGTGAAGTTTTTTGTCTAATTGTTGGCCTTTCCAAGTTTTCCAGGATTTGTCTCCTTGTTGTACAATGGCTTATATTTCGAGCATTAGTCAGAAACATTTCTGTGCCCCCAGTTGCTTGCATTTTACAAGGGAAAACATATCCTGCAGTGGAATAATTTGCTACTTAAAACAGGACAGGGTAATCTCAGTACCATTGTATGTGTAGGTAGGTGTCTGGTCAATGTTTCTGACATGAGTAAGAAGGCTTTTCTCCATTCCCTCAAATACTCTCTCCCTGAGATGTACTGAGAAGGTGAGAGAGTGAGGAGGATGTATTGGATAACCAGTCTAAGGAAACAGGAGTAAGATCACCAAGGCTATTCGTTTGGCCTGAGATTTTAGTATATCTGGGGTTACGTTCATCATTTCTGGATCAAGAAAGAAAACATTACCTCTTTCTGAATTTGGTCTTGTAAGCTGTGCAACTAACTGTATTAGGTCCATGATATTGGAAGGCTTGTTTATAGAGACAGCATTTGTCTCTAAGGTATATTCTTTATAGAACAGAGCTTTTTGAAGGGCTGGAGGTAAACATCTGCATTCACAGTCTCTCTTGCCCTCTCCTACCCATTATGTCATTGACTAGCACAAAGGGTGCAATAACATTGAAAACTGACCTTGCTGCTGTTTCCATAACAAATTCTGTCCTGTTTTATGGCACAAAACTGTTAGCCCTGTGCCCAGACCAAACGCACACAAATATATGCACTCAGACCTACAGCCAGTTTAGAGAATAGAATCCACCATGTCTTTGGTATGTGTGAGGAAACCAGAGCACCAGGAGAAATCCCATGTGAACACAAGGAGGACATGCAAACTCCACATAGAAGACACCCCAGTCAAGAATCGAACCAGAGAAATTCTTGCTGTGAGGTGACTATCTGGATTAACTGTTCAATTAATGCAAGGTTGAAGAGCAGAACTATGCTCAGATACATGCATGAGTGCACACACACGCACATGTTTTATATACACATACATACACAAACACACACACACTAATATATATATATATATATATATATATATATATATATATATATATATATGATGAATGTTGTAATCCAATATCTGCTTTAATAACAGTTACACAATTTGGTTGACCAAGCAGAATGTCGACAGATGTGCAAGACTGCACAATTCTCACTGTTAGGAAATATGCCCTTTCTCTATTATTTTGTGATCTGGGAGTTATTATACATAATTTGTAGAAGGTGTAAAGGGGAGGGGCTTGCCTCCTATGTGTTTTTTTTTTGTTTGTTTTGTTTTGTAGGTTTGCATGCCCAAAGGTTGTTGCTCATTGCAAACATCAGCATGCTACTACTTATGCATTGTCAACATTTGGGTGTTTCAGTATTAAGTACACTCATATATACATAGGTCTACTAGCAACCATCACACAGCTGCTATGTTGACCTTGCTGATGCTGACTCACTTACATCGACAAACAAATGTCTACATACTTCTGTGCATGCTCCAAGGTTAATCTTCAGAACATGCAATTAATAAGTGCCTTTTGCATAAGGCATAAGACACCACACCCCTTGCTACATATTTATTCTAACTCCAAGACTGCATAATTGCCAAGGAAAACGATTTATGTAATATATGTATATGGTTCCCTGTCTGGATGATGATGGGTCACAGGAGCAAATGTCGAAAGACCGACCTGAGAGCATAGAAAACCTGGAAGGTCAAAGAGCAGACCTTGATTGTATGGGATTGGGGCTTTGTTCCTTTCCGCACTGTAGTGTGATTTCAGAGTTTCTATGTATATAATTAGCAAGGCGTGTGGGGGTACAGTAGGACTTGCCCCCCCCAGGCCGAAATGCAGATTTTGTGAGCTTTTTAATATTGTTAGACTTTCTGGGTTTTCAATGTTCCTAGTTAAGTCTTTTGATGTTTGCTCTTGTGAGCTTTCATTCCTTATGAAAGGGACCCATATATGAATAAACCCAGTTTGGGGCATTGTCTTTACAGACTTCCATAACAGACTTCAACAACAGCAATATTTAATTTGTGACATGTAGTATTTTTATTTGGTCTAATGCTTCTGTGCAGTGATAAGTTTTGAAGGCTACAAGTGGAGGAACAGAAATCATCCTTTAAACAATACTTTGTGGTAGCAATCATATCAAGATTTTCAAGAAGTAACCCAGTCTTAAACTGAAATAATTTATTGTTTTTACTTTTAACACTGAGTAGGCTTATATTTAGTTCTTTGGCTTAAGTGTGACCGTGCTTGTAAGGGGTGGCCATCCTGGGTCTGAATTGAAATGGATATCACTACCTCTGTGAAGTTTAGAAGTTGTTTAACTGTGGAATCCAGTAGCACAGATTCCTGAAGCAGCAGAACTTAAATGCATAATTGTTTTATGGTGTGAAATCTCCTGCTAATCAAGATGGACGCTAACTTAATAGCTAATTTGATAAGTAAGCTGAGGTTTTGTCTGGCTACTATGTTGGGAGTTTGATGGGTTTGGAATATATTCTATGATACTTTTAGGCCTTTTTCCTCTGTGATAAAATAGCTGCAGCAGTAATTAATATGCTTAAATTAGAATTTGCAAGACATGGAAAACCTCAGCAAGGGTGTTAGATTATTGCCCACAATTTGTCTGTGATAAGTTTAAACATTATTTCACAAAATAAGAATTTCAGAGTAGCACATCGTCAAAAATATCTGTAATCAAATGAGCAAGTAGAACACAGGAAAATAACTAAACAAGCAATAGTACCAAGGTATAAAAATGTGACATTTTCTGAGGAAATGGGAAAGAAAGAGATATAGTTAGTGCGACATTAGATCAAAACTTTGGTCATAAATTTCAAACTCGGGCCAACTGATTCATTAAAATCTAAGACTATATGTTGTACAGGAGAAGCTGAAGATTCTAAATCAAGACCACTCACCAGAGTCAGATGCATAGATCCAATCAAAAGCCAACAGACACTATGCCTGAGAAACTAGTGAACTGACTTAAATCCAGATTTCACTAGATGAGCTATTAACAGTCCATTCTAAAAACCTTTGCCAGCTATTTCAAATGCTGCTGATAACAGTCCCCTAAAGCAACCCTGGGATGATGAGTCCTACACCTCTCAACTGTACAGATTTTCGCAGAATTTCCAGATTTTTGCCTTATATTTTTAGTCAATTTTTCATACAATTGTGGCTTTCTGGCAAATTAGTGGCAAATCGTTAAAGATTGAAGTTAGAAAATAATGACAGACATTTGAGTTTTAGACTTCATAACCTTCAGAAAATTCATGCTAATGCAAAATCTGTCATTCTATCAACTTTCTAAGTTTGTAAGAGCAATATTTCAAAATTGTCCCTATTTGTACCACTTTTTTATGACTTTGTCCAGATTTCTTACTCTGAGGTTGAGAGAGGTATGCCTACAATAACTGTAGCAGACTTGTTAAAAACGTTCAGATATGAAAACTGTATATAATGTTGATATTTTCAGCAAAATTATATTTTTCTTTAGGCTGTTATGTGCACTTGCTTTATGACCTGATAGTTTATAGTAATGCTAGCATTTAAATACATTACTGTACAAGGTGGATCATTATAAAAGGAACACAGCCATAGCTAGATGTTCTGGTGCTCTGTGCCATTAGCTGATCTAGCATGCTTCTCAACTTTAAATTGAGAAACAAACAAAAAAAAAGGTTACCTCGTATCCAAAAATTAAAGGGGTCCTTCATATTGTAGCAAGCTGCAGCCACACACAAAGTGCTAAAGCACTGCAGCTCTGACTGCAGTTGCAGTATCAGCTGCTCCCTTTGTACTATCCTAGCTATGCTTCTGAAAAGGAATCTATATTTTTGTGATAATAAAAAGGAGATATACCTTTAAGAAGTAGAAGTACTTGAGTATTTGAGTCTTATGATTGGATGGTGTCTTATACATAAAATTTCACTGGAACAATATCTCTGTCCTCATGTGTCATATATGCTTAGGCCTTATGCATCAGCTGTGTCCTCACTATTAACATCTCTATTACAAAAATGTCAGCACTTGAGTCTGGAGGTCAGAGCACAGAAGTTTCATAGTCTTATAGCACTTAAGCCAGTCAACTGTGTTCCTTCACACAGTCTACAATGCAAGAGTCAACTGCTGCTTGCAGAGAGAATCAGTGCTGATTATTTAATTTTTTAGAGTTCTACTTATTATATATAAAATATATATTATATAATATATATATATATATATATACACACCGAGTAGAAAGCTGTCAGTAGATGACCAAAAGCAAATACTTTAAAAGCTACTGAAAAGTGTTATGCAGCTTCAGTTTTTCAGCACATAAAGCATGCACTCGATATCCCCACTGTGGTAAATGCAAGCCTATGCTGTCTATCAGAACTAAATGTCATGCAGAAACAAAGAAATGATTACATCCCTAGTCATCATGACTGAAGCAGACATCCCAGAGAGGATGTTAAGTCCTATTGCTTTGTTTAGAAATTTGATTTGGGGTTCAATTTCCTCAGCCTCCAATGCCTTACTGTGACCCTGAGCAAGTCACTTAGCCAGACAGTACTCCAAGGCTGAGTCTGAAAAAGGCCTGTGGAGACCAGTGCTCTACCCCAGTCAACAAATATCAATAAACTACATTTTAGAGCACCGCATACATTGTAGTCGAACTATTAAATTATGTGCTGGAGAGAATGGCTTGTACCAGCAAATAAATGATAAAACAAATGAACACCAATAAACAGGTATGTGCCTCTGCATTTCTTAAAGGTTACTGTTACACTGTATTGCCATATTTGTGAAATATTTTGGTAGAGGAAGAAAAACAGATATTAATATTTGCCATATATATATTACAGATGTCTGAGCACATTTACATTTTAGTCAAGAGTAGTACTGTATATACATGTATTTTCTTATATAACACAACAAAAGTACCTTAAGTGTTTTCCTGAGTGAAGAACAAGTTAACAAAGTCCATGTCACTTTTTTTAGGTCATAGGTAGAATTCAGCCAAAAGAGATATTTTTGACTAAACTCAAACATGCAACAGCTCTAATACTCTCTCTCATCAGCTGCCCATAACTATAGGAGTCCCACAGGGTTCTATCTTAGGACCATTACTATTCACAGTCTTCACAAATGACCTCCATACCTCCACACAGCATGCATCTATAATTCAGTATGCAGATGACACTACCTTAATCTGTGCTGCACAAAACATTCCCACCCTCCTGCAAACAACATTCTCTGATGTTGAAAACTACCTTATCAAAGCCCAACTTATCCTCAATCCAAAGAAAACTCAGCTTATGATTATAACTAGTTCTAACAAAAACACCAACAGTCAATTCACTATCTACTCCACAAATTCTACTCCAATTGCTCCAGTGGCACAGGCTAAGCTATTGGGAATAACCATAGACTCCCACCTAAAATTTGATAGTCATCTCAACTTAACTATTAAAAAAGTACATGCCAAACTGGGATCACTCTACCGTATCAAACCATTTCTTACCAACAACACAAGATCAGCCATTGCTCGCTCCCAACTTCTATCCACCCTACTCTATGCATCTCCCATTCTGACTAATCTCAACAAAACTGAACTAAGCAAAATGGAAGCCTGCTATAACACTATAAAAGATTTGCTTTGCTGCAAATTGCTCATATAGAACTCATCACTGTACTGCTTTGAGACAGCTCCACTGGCTTGAACTGCCCAACCTCCTAACCTACAATCAGCTCTGCCTTTGTCATTCTATTACCTCCCCAATAAGTGTCCTGCCCTCAAAAATATAGTACAACATCACTCAGCCAAAAGGCCTCTTAGATCATCAAGCAAACTACTACTAGAAGTCACCAACAGCTACAATAGCTTTGGAGATGCACTATATAGTTCAGTGGCTACAAAATGGAACTCTGTCCCTACTAGCATTCAAAACACATCATCCAAAGCCTCCTTTAAAGACCTCATCAGGCAACATCTCAAGCAAAGTTGGCAGTGCCATGATTGCTCCCCAGGCTAGTGAAAGCATATAACATATACATACTAAATCTAGAGCACTTGATAATAGTTTTCAATCTTACAAACACTGGCTAATCTACAATGTATGTACTGTACCTGTGTACTATGTATGTATTCTACCTATGTTCCAAATTTCAGCTGTACACCACAAATCTATCAATTACCTTTATTTTTAAAATTAATATTTTTTTGTTTGTTCTCTCCACTGTAACTGTTTATGTGCCGCATACCACTGTAAAAACATGTCTCTTGTAATTTGTGTGTATACTGATCATGTCTAAATAACTAAATGTGTCTGTAATTTTCTTTGTGGAGCTTTTCTCCCTGGGCCTCTGCCGAAAAAGGGCCTTTTCGGCTCAGTCAGACACTCCCGGTTAACAAATGTAAAATAAAAGTATAAATGCTTTGCAGCTCCTAATAAATTGCTTACACTTAGTGGCCCAATGCGGAATTCAGAATAATATTTAAGCAATGTTGAGCCACAGGTTGGGCTGTCCTCCGGTTTAGTGTTGCACTTCAAGCTTTTGTGTGTATCACACAGATTTTATTCACCAAGTGCATAGAGTATACTTTGGTTTATGTTACTGTAGATGTTCTGTATAATTGCAGCAATGTATTGTATGCAAATATCAATATTCAGTAGGTGACAAAACAATCTTCATTACTCCCCCAAATACTGAGGTCCTCTTGACATCTTAGGCTGACATTACTGTCATGTTAGGCTGATGGAGATAATGTCTTGCTGAAATCCAGCTAATTAGTGGGAGGACTTGAGAAATAGCATTCCTCATTTAACTACAAGCATGTAGTGGCATATTTATTTAGCCATAGTGCTGTGTGACTTTTTCCACCCATCAGCACTACTCCTGTTGTGCTTTTAAACTTGGTGGCTTTTGAGTTGCCCATCCTACTGTAAATCTGACTTTGGACACTCCTTCCAGTCTCACCTCATCAGCTTATTCTACTAAACATGGAGAGATCAAGTGGGAAGGCCCCACCCCTTAGTCTCTTATCTTCTGTTTCCTACCTTCCCACTTATGAAAAATGCACTTTATTCAGCTGCTTTACTGTATTTGTGGTTATGCCTATTTTGTTTAACATTTTGCTTCAATTTCTTAAAATGCTCAGTTGCATTTAATCTGGTTAATTTGTTATTGCTGGTTAGTAGCCTGATTACACCGTAACTATTCTAAACCTTTTATTTGTGATCTGAGCACTTGGGCTCCAAACTATTTATCTTACATTAGGAAAGTTTGTGGTTTGCACTCTTGTGGCAAGAGAGGTGGTTTAAACCCTTTGGAGTTGGGAATTGCTTGTTGAAGGCTTATTGTACCTGTTATTCTAAAATTGTCTTTGTTCTGGTTTAAGCACTTGGGCTGCAAACCAGTTAATTCTCATTAGGAAAGTTTGTGGTCTACACTCTTGCCAGAGGACAGGATAGCCTACACCCTTCTGAGCTGGGAATTACTGGTGAAAATCTTATTGTGCTTTTATTTGATTGGCTAGAGGGCTAATTTGTTTAAAATTTGAATCTCTTTACCTTGGGCATTTGGTGACCATGCTACCTGGGAAAGAGTGTTGCTGGTTTCTGCTAAACTCTATAAAAGCTAAGACTTAACATTACCACAGCCACTGTTTTGGCACTTTTTTGCTGCATTATTTGAGTGCTTCTATGTTATTTGCTCTTTTTGACCTTTTTTATAGTCTTTAGTTGATACTGCCTTGATTCCACTTTACTGAGTAGAGGGGACCTGAGTTATTTGCTGTCCCGGGACTGTGTAAAGGAAAAAGAGCGTGCTGTTTTTGATTGGCCACAGGGCCTTGTGTGTGCATGTGTGTGTGTTTTTTAATTGAATATTCTCTGCTATTTAAGCATCACAGTTGCACAATTCTTGGCTCATAACTTATGAGCAAGCTAAAATGTACATACCTGCCTTACCATATACACTGTTTCAGCACTTATTTTTCACATTGTTTTTGTCACAGCTGCATTAATTGTTTCTGTGTTGAATACCTATACTTTTTGACCTTTTTACAGTCTTAAATTGAAATTGCTGCTGTTTGTGCAGTGGCACCTAGCAGTAATTTGTATAGATGCTGATCTCTTAGTGTAATTCCTCCTTGTAATCTGTGTAGACACCAATCTCTTGCAGTATAAGTTTCCCTTAAAATACCCTTACTGTCTAGACAGATTTTTTTTAACTACTAGAGTATCAAGTTTGTGCATAGCTGAGAACTGTTCATCAAGTTCCTTGTGATATTGACTTATTCAGTGTTTAAATTCCCTCACTCTTCTGTAGTAGATCAGTAGTTGTGGATATGCACTTCCTGACTCTGTCTCTTTCTCTCTCTCTCTGTGGCCAATCTGGTTGAGATGGGTATTCTGAGGCATTGTAGCAACTGCCTCGTGTACATTGACAACCCATTTATTCTTAATAAAACTGATGAAGTATGCGAGGGTTGTAAATACACTTTAATGCAAAACTGTCTCCTACAACCAAAACAAATTCTACAGAGGTTGTCAGTGAAACTTTCACAATGCCTACTGCACAGGGTGAAGACCCTACACATAAAACTAATTATGCTGAGGTACTTCCAGGTAATGTTCCTAAAACACTAAGACCTCCTGCATAGCACAATCAAAAAAGAGAGTCCTCATTCATCATAGGTTCATAGGTAGGTACTAGGCTATCTGCCGAAGGGCCTAAGTAAGCCTAGCCAACAAGGTACTCTGGCTTATGCCACCCAAGAAAGTTAATTTCCTGTGCCCCCTGTCGAGCAGAGCCACAGAAGTGATCCCCGGGATGTATTTCCTATTTCCCATCCACTCACCAAGATTTTTCTTGAAGAGTGCTAATGAGGAACTTTGCTTGCCATAGATGGCTAGCTTGTTCCAGAGTATAGGAAGTCTCTGGGACAGGAATCTATCCCTCCAGCATGTCCTATTTATTGTGGTGACAAGGCTTAGGTCCCTAGAGCATGTAGCTCAGAGGGATTGGGATTTCTTAAGGTGTAGCATGTCCAACAAATCTGGGTTTAACATAGCTTTATATGTTAGGCAGAGATCTCCATGGAGTAGGCGATATGCTACAGAGTAAAGCTGGAGTTTTTTGAGACTGTCAGTGTAGGGCATCTGTTTGAGGCCAGCAATCCTCTTTGTGAGGTACTTCTATGGCCTTTCCAGCTGCTGCAGATGTCTTGTGATGTACATTCCAAAAGTGGCGTTGTACTCTATAATGGGTCTAATGAGTGTCGAATAGAGGGAAACAATGACCTCTTTTTTTCCTGGATGAGAACCCTTTTGTGATGAAGTGTGCCACATAGAAGGATTTCCTGACTACTGTGGTGATGTGATTATCAAAGGATACTGTCCACCTGAGTCCCAAGGTCTCTTATCACACATTCGGCGTTAAGTAGAATGCCGTTTATGTGGTAGTTCATGGGTACAGTTTTTCCCAAAGGGGATGACAATGCACTTTTTGGCATTGAGTTTGAGGCCATGCCTCTTACACCAGACATCTGTCTCAGTGAGGCCCTTTTGTAGGATGTCCACATCATTTGGGGACTCTACTATGGCTCCTAGTTTGCAGTCATCTGCGAACTTCGTTAGCCAGAGGCCTTCTGTGTTAGCCTGTACTTCAGAAAAGTAGATACCAAGCAGGAGAGGTCCCAGGACTGAACCCTGTGGTACTCCACTTGTCACTGGTTTGAAGTAAGATTTGGAGTCTGCAACTTTTACAGTGTGGTTTCTGTCAGTGAGCCAGTTGGCAACCCATCTTGTGAAGTAGGGATTTATACCTAGTTTAGTGAGTTTAGCTATAATTCCAGAATGGGGGATGGTGTTGAAAGCTTTGGCGAGGTCAAGATAGGCTGTGTGAACCACCTTACCTTTGTCTACGGCTTTGCTGACTGCCTCAAAGAAGTTGATCAGGTTCAGAAGGCATGATCTGCCTTTCACAAACCTGAACTGGGTGGGTTCCAGAGTTTGGAGGTTACCAATGTCTTTGTTTATGAGTTCCATGATGATATGTTCCATAGCCATGTAGACCAGGCTCATCAGGCTAATACGGCGATAGTTCCCAGGAGCAGTGGTGGCTCCCCCTTTGTGGAGTAGGATAACTTTTGCTGTGCACCATTCAGTGGGCGCAAAGCCTGACGTGAAACCATGACTGACCATAGTGCTCAGGTGGGGAGCCAGTTCGTTCTGATGTTCATGTAAAATGCAGCCTGGGATGTTGTCCGGTCCCATGGATGCTGTGTTTTTGGTTTTAGAGAGTGCAGCTTTTACCTGCATAGATGTGATTACAGGGACTCTGCATTCTTGCAACCAAAAAGCGTGAAAACCAAGAACCAACAACTGAAAAAAGAAATGTCCAGGAACTCCGAAGGTCAATAAAGGCTGGTGAAGAACCACAACTGTATTAGCGTACACAGTTTTATTAATGCTTTCATCAAAATGACTTCATCAGAAAACACTCCATTTAAAATTCACCTACTTTATATAGTAAAATAAGTAATTAAATTAATAATTGAATGATTAAAACAATTAATTAATCGAGTCAGTGCCTATTACCCAAAAGGTTGTATAAAAATATATTCAAAATCAACTGTCCTAAAATTTTGAAACCTTTAATTTCCTATACTTAAATGAATTTATTAACATCAAGTGTTTTTTAAAGTATAGGAAATTAAAGGTTTCCAAATTTTAGGATAGTTGTTTTTGAATATATTTTTATACAACCTTTTGGGTATTAGGCACTGACTCTATTAATTGTTTTAATCATTCAATTATTGATGTAATTACTTATTTTACTATAAAGCAGGTGAATTTTAGATGGAGTGTTTTCTGATGAAGTCTTTTTGATGAAAGCATTCTGTGTGTGTACGCTAATATGACTCTGCATTCTTCCTGTATAGATATGAGCCCTTTAGGGGGTGAGAAGGGGGTAAAGTTAGTACTGAACCTATCTGCTAGAATGTTGGCAATATCAGTTGGTTCTGTAATTTTCGTGCCGTTGTGCTGTAACTCAGAGCAGATCTGGGTGTTGCCATTGAGATTCTTGACATAGCTATAGAATGCTTTGTGGTTGTCCTTAGATTCAGTGGTGATTTTGTTTTTGTAGCTAGCTTTGAGGATCTTATAAGGGATCTCAACTTCTTACTGAGGCTGACCAGGCAGCTCCTCCACTCATGGGATTTTACTCTCTTTTGCAACAGTTTCTTCCTTCTGTTGTAGAGTTTATGGCAGGGGACCACCAGATTGGCTTCCTTTTTTTGGAGGATAGAGTCTTGGTTCTGTTTTGGATAGCACGATCCATGCACTTGTGTAAGTGCTTATAGAATGCATTTGTGTAGGATTTAGTAGTCGTAACTGTATTGTCCATCTGCAAGGGTGTCATGATGTTTGCCACGTCTGTCTTAAGAAGCATGAAGTTGGCCTTGGAGAAATTTTTTACTGTGGTTTCCTTAATGGTGGGTGGGGGCAGGATGCGGATGATGATATGAGGGTAATTAGCTTATGGTCGGATCTGACCAACAAGGAGTTGATTTCAGGTGTGGAACACCGGTCACTCATGTTGGTAATTACTAGGTAAACAGTCCATTAAAACACAACCCACAGCTACACATAGTAACACTGTATCCAATGCCTCTACTGCTAAGCTCAGAGCACAGCCAAATTTCCTGGTCATTGGTGAATCTACAGTGAGGCACACTGATGTCCCCCACACGAGACTAAACAGATAATCATGGCTAGCTGCCTTTCAAGGGCTAGGATTCATCAAGTCACACAAGCAGTCAGATCAGTGAACCCCGGGTACCAGCAGGTCTCTGTCATAGTACATGTGGGATTTAATAACCTGAGATGTACTTCCCTTGACTATATGAAGTGAGACATGACCAAACTCACTGATTGTCTCTCAGGCAGGTATGTGCCTAGCACTGAGCAGCATACTTACCTTCTGTAAGGATGATGCCACATTACCAACAGAAAATGGTTGATTTTAACAACTGACTTCACTTCTGATGTCAATCTAAAGGGGTGCAATATTTGATGGCTTAGGAGAACATGGTTGACAGATGCTGCTGCTTTGGTAGGGATGATCTGTTCTCATTTCCCCTCTAGGATTTTAGATATTGGCAAAGTCCTTTTCCACCCCCATAGTGCCTTTTTAGGCAATGGCAAACTGATAAACCTCCCGATTTAACTGAGTCTATGGATGAATATCTCCAGGTGGTACTGCTCAATGCTTGAAGTCTTACCAGGAATCTCCACTCTCTGCAAGTCTTGCTCTCCCTGGAGAGTGTAGACATCTGTGCATTAACAGAGACATGGTTTAAAGTTGCTGGGAGTACCCCAGCAGTGTAAGGTTATAATGCTTTTCACACCTTTAGACCAGCTACTGCACAGGAGGGAACTAAAGGTGGAGGAGTCAAAGTCTATAACTAGTCTGGATGTGAGGTTGTTTTTAATAAAGAGTATGACCCACTGGAACTCGTACATGTAGGTCCCCCTCCATGTCCCAGGAAATCCATAGTGCTTATCCCAATGTACTAGAGTCTGTCACTGTTCAACCCAGTATGATCTTCATAGGGGATCTCAACTACCCCTCAAACATCCTTGATCTTGTACTCATGAATATGGGGAGTGATGTTTCTCACTCAATGTAATGTCCTTGCTTGTCAAATCTAACCATAAGGCAGTATTGCTTGAAATAAAAATTAAATCTGGGGATCCTGTAAAACCAAAATCCTTTAGAAATTATTACAAGGCTAACCTGTCTGTACTAAGTGACACCCTGGCTAAATTGCAAGCACCCACAAACACAGTAAATGCCATAATATATGCTGAGTTATTTAAAAAATTCCTGTACAACCATATCAAAAACGTGGCAAAGCATAGGGGGAACAAAGCTCAACATTCTAAAACCCCCTGACTCATCTAAACAGGCAGCTAATAGAGTTAGTTAATACTTCAAATGCTAAATCTGAAGAAAAAATAGCTTCTCAGGCACAACCACAAAACTGTCTACAGTTATGTCCACAATCTCAAGGCAAGCACGCAGCAATGCACAGAACTTATTGTAAATGGCATCACCTACACTGAACCAGGGGCCATTGCCAGCCATTTGGCTGACCAGTTCAGCTCAAATTTCTCCCCCTAATCCTACCTGATAGTCCAATGGAAATAGAGTGTACCACAATCCACCAACCATTACTAGGAACAGGTAATTGATGCATTTTCCAAGGCCAAAAACACTGCATTGATGGTCTCTGATAACATCCTGGAATGTTACTAAATATCATAAAACAAGACTTCTCTGGTCCACCTGGATCTTTTTTCAACTGGAGCCTACAGTCAGGTCTTGTGCCCAAGGAATAGAATATGGCTACAGTCAATCACCTGCACAACGGTGGTCCAACCACTGATCCAGATAACTATAGGTCCATAAATCTGACCAGCCTCATATGTAAGGCCATGGAAAGACTCATGGGCAGTGGTAAATGAGGACACAGGTAACCTGCAAATGCTGGACCTATCCCAGTTTGGCTTTGTTAAAGGAAGGTCATGCCTACTAGATCTCATAGATTTCTTTGAGAGGGTCACCAAAGCAATGGATGAGGGCAAGAATGTGCACACAGCTTACCTCAACCTGGCCAAGCCTTTTGATACAATACCCCACTCACATTATAGACAAGCTCACTAAATTAGGTATAAACCCTTTTATCACTTTCTGGGTAGCTCACTGATAGAACCCAGGAGGTCAAAACAGGTGAGGTCACCTCCACCAAATGGCCAGTCACTAATTGAGTCTCCCAGAGCTAGGTATTGTGCTTGCTCCTTTTTGGCATCTATTTCTCTGAAATGGGAGCAAACACAGAACATTTATGGATGATAATTAACAACATTTATGGATGACTAAGTTTGCAGATGTTTGTTTGGGCATTATCACTGACTCAGCTGCAGAAACTAGCATGCTTCAAGAAAGCTTATTTCTGACTGACAAATGATGACAAAGCCATGGTCTGAAACTTAATACTAAGGAATGCATAATTGCACCCCTTCAGAAGTCAACCATCCAGGCTAATTACCATGTTGAAAATAAACCCCTAAGAGTTGACCCAGTGGTCAGGGATCTGGGTACGTATGTAGACAGTAGCTTTACCTTCGACTACCATGTTGCCACAGAGGTGAGGAAATCCTTTTATGTTGCACAACTTATAAGGCATGGCACCTACGTCCAAAGAAGTAATTATCCTACTGTACTCTGACCAATCATAGAATGCAATGCTACTTTTGGTATGCATCTGACCAGGCATACGCAGCAACTAGAGTGACCCCAGAAGTTCCTTACGAAAAGAATACAAGGCATAACAAAACTGTCTTACACCGAGCACCTTAAAGCCCTTTCCTGCTACTCAGTCTCCTATAGACTGTTGAGGGGTGATCTATGTCTGGCTTACAAGGCATCTGCAAACCCTACACATATGAATCTCCTATATATTTGTAAGCCAAACAGTACCATAAATACAAGGTCTAGGGAACTGAATTTTGTCTGTTACTTAAACAGAACATGCTGAAAGGACAGATGTGTCCCACAGACTGCCCCTCCTATGGAACATGTGAAGCTGAGTCCATCTATTACCCAATTTAAGCACTACTTTGACCAGTGGATGGGGAATAAGAAATTTACACTAGGCCTAGCCCTCGGGGTCTTGGGTATAGGACATCATTATTTTTTTGGGAAAACTTGGCTTGGCTTAGAAAGGCACCCCAGGTTGTTAGCCTAGTAACCATCTATGAATCTATGAGATAGTTTAAAAAGAGTACAACAAACTTCTTTAGTAATTATTCATGATATGTCTGTTCAGGACTCTCTCTCTGAAATGGAAGTTGTAATTCATTTTAAATAGGATAGCTTAGAGCAGACTAATGCTGAGCTGATCAGCACATAACTTTTAACCTCCGAGACTTGGAGTCACATCCATGGTTTAACAGGATGAAGCCCCATAAGCAACATAAATGACCCAAGTTCAACTAGCAGATCGAGCATTGGAGGGGCTGATATTGGGAGGGTGGGAGTCAGTGACCTGATGCTGGCTCACCCACCCTCTGGGACACAAAGCAGGCTGATCATTGCAGAATTAGCATCTACTGCAGAACAGGCATTCAGCATACAGCATTGTTAAGGTACATGTGACAGATTCTGCCAAGGCAATGATGACAGCCTCTTATGCTTATGCGCAGAAGTGCACATGTAGTAAAGGAAAGTATTTCAGGTCGCTTTGGTTATGCAGCTGAACATGTCCACCTCCAGGGGAAGGCTTAACAGAAATGCTCCTCAGCTCTGTATCATAAATAACACAGCTTAAAAGGGATGGGGCTGCTGGATACTTCAACATGTGGATCAATTACAAAATAGAGAGCTCTGTCTTGAAATACCTGCATGGCTTGGTTGGATGGGGGGGGGTTAAGTCAGACCCCAGGCTGTTGGGACAAAGACATGCTCCTGAAAGTTAATAGAATGACACAGAGCAGTGGGCACTAGACACCTTCAAGTCCGCCTGGATAAGAGATACACTAATATCATGAATTTGTACCCAATCACTATATATATATTACACTGTTGCTCCTGTTTTTGCTTAGTTCATACATAATTAATGAAATACCAAGTATCACAGTGTACTTTTGTATATCCTTATGAGTACTGGCACACTGTTTTCCACAGAGCCCCTGCTTACTAGCTAGTGGGCCTTCTTCCATTTCACTTTAAAATACCTTATCCGGCAACACTGTCATAACTCTGATGCCTGCTTTGAAGGACCCTGTGAATGTAACTTCATGTCAATATAAAACTGATGATAATAAGTGTTTATAATCTTCAAACAGATTTTAATTAACTTAAAAGGATGATTTTTATGCTATCAGTTTTGATTAAGAATACTATGTCAAACATTTCCTACCGGCCCCAGTTAATATAATACAGTTAAGAAGCCATTAGACCTTTTCTTAGATGGAATTTACTTTCTAAAACTGTATCATCACATTCTGGCCACCTTTATTAAATTCACAATCAGTTGTAGAAAGAAAATACATTTTCATGAGTTTCATACATTATACACGTTTTCTTTTTTTAACAATTACTCACTCCAACTCCACATAAATTGCTGAAATCTTGTCTTTCCTTAAATTTCACATTCATGAAACTTATTCTGCATATATTATTCCCACAAATTCAATTTATTTAATGTAATTTGCTAATTCTGTTTTCTAAAGATCCCACCACCAATTCTTGTATCTCTCTAACAATATTTAATGCTTCAGTTACAGCTGGTTGAGATTTTGATTTTCAATTTCTAGTAATTGCTTTTTGGTAGTCAATACCATTAAACTTAGCAAAGCCTTATTTTATCTAGGCAATTCAGATAATATATCACAGCTCAGAAGAATCATTTCTTTTGCTCCAACATTTCTGACAAAGTACTTTGCAGTAGAGTTTTAAAATCTGCCGACTCATTACATTTCCAAAAACATGTTCCCAGTTACCTCCCCCTTTCCTCTCCTACCTCTAGCAATTGCGGTCTACCTCAGAAAAAATGCTTTGCCTGCTTGGGCTATAAAATACTTATGAAAATACTTCTGAGTAAAAATCCTAAACAGTATGAACTTTGCTGCATATTTGGGATCAGGGTTGCCAGACGTCCCTATTTGGGCGGGTCTGTCCCGAGATCAGCAGCCTGATCCCGAGTCCCGCACTGCCAGTTTAAATCCCGGGCAGCCTCTGCTTTGTTTTTCTTTTTTTTTGATTGGCCTGTATACCGGCATATGGGCCAATCAAAAATCGCTAAACACTGAGCTTCTTGTGTTTAATGTGGAACATCGCAGTTCCGCATTAAACAGAAGTAGCTCTGTGTTTAGCAATTTTTGATTGGCCCGTATACCAGTATATGGGCCAATCAAAAAATTGCAAAACAGAGCTACTTCTGTTTAATGCGGAACTGTGATTGTTCCGTATTAAACAGAAGCAGCTCTGTGTTTAGAGATTTTTGATTGGCCCGTATAGTGCTATATGGGCCAATCAAAAAAATCGCAAAACAGAGCTACTTCTGTTTAATGCAGAACTCTGATGTTCCGTCTTTAGCGTGGAAGACCTTTTTTTTTTTTTTAGTCTTCACTTTATCCCTACCTGGCCAGTCGGAAGTCTGGCAGCCCTATTTGGGATACATACAGATATTTCTCACTGTTGCTTTGTATATTGCCTTTTTATTCTGTCTTCACAATCTTTTCTAACATCTTCTGACTGAGTCTTGTAGTTATCATGCAGTATTTTATATGCACTACTGATTATCCCTTTTTTAGCAGCAACTTGTGTTCTAGACTCTACTAATAAGTATTCAGAGCTGGTGTTTCACTTAATACTCCACTATCTTTTTCTCTCTGCTTATACCCTGCTGTACTCTGCTAACAATCTCCAGTAGGGAAGACGGGCTCTAGCCTGCAGTCCCAACTTCTGCTTAGCCTCAGCTCACTCTTGCTGTCAATACCTTGGTTCCTTTGCTAATTTTCTCCAATAAATTCAAGCCTAAATGTCTATTTTCTGTATCCCTACTTGCAGTCCTCCATATGCGTAAAATCTCCTATCTCCATTCCTACATAGGCTTAGTTCTTAAAATATTTTCAGCTACTTTATAAATATAAAACTGCATATGTTGCTGTTCTGTTTAATGGCCTGTATGCCATATCTTATTCTCTCCTGATTGCTTGACCCCCCCTTTCATTCATCTTCACTTTAATTGGCAACCGTCTGCTTTTGTTATGTATGTGAACCTTGCCTGCATAGCTCTAAAGTATGGCTTTAACTCAAGTAGTGCCCTTGTTCTATGGGGGGGGGGGGGATCTTATTAAAACTTAACTCTTGCCCTCTTCCCTTCTTAAATTCCTTCAACACTTTATTATGATCCACAACTTTTCTTTTGTCTGATAAAAATATGCCCAGTCTGTATATAAAACTAAAGGGACTAGAAACATTTTCACTGCTTGTATCTTACTATTCATATCCATAACTAGGATCTTCCATCTTCCCAATTATTGTATAATATTCTGATTACATATAATATTTTAATTAGTTTCTTGCAGAGATCAGCTGGCATAATGGTTAAGCTCTTTGCCATCCATGCACAAGGTACAAGGTTTGATCCTGACCTCCAACCAATGTCTGTATAGAGATTGCATGTTCCCCATGTCTCCGTGGTGTCTCTACCATGTCCAAAAAACATGCTGAGTGTTTCCATCTCAAACTTGCCATTGAATGGAGCTGTGGGCAGCAGCACAGACTCTACATGGTGCCCCATAGGGGGAAGAGTTGTACAGACCAACTATGTAGCGCATCTACTGTAGTGCTCAGTATCCTCAAGATGGAGAACATGGATTACAGACTGCATGCCGTGGCATGGTTAGCTACTAGATGGTGTAAAATATGGCTCTAGGTGATTCAGTCATATTGACTCATGTCACCAAAATGGGCATGGGTAGTTACTGGTGGTAAGTGGGTTGAGGACCTGGCCTACTCTGACCTACGGAAGATGAACAAAACGCTCTGCCAGTACAGCAGTGCAGGGTCGAACCAACTAGTAATCCAAACACCAGTGACCATCATGTAGGTATATAAGGCAGTAAATCTTTTACATTTATAAATAAGTTTTATTCTTCAGACCGGTTTTGGCTCACCAGCCTTCTTCAGTGAATCATAAACACACAAAAAACAACATACTTAAATAGTCTTCCCCCAAAACGTGACATACATTATGCAGCCCATAATAAAAGGGCAAGAAACCTACTAAATATAAAATAAATCCAAAATACATAGTATTACATACAGTTAATAACACCCATACAAAACAACCTAATAAACCTAAATCAAATAAAAACTACATATAAATATATCTGGTGTGACTTTATAAATTGATCATTATGGTTTGGGCCCGTTATGAAGGGGACTCAGTGAAAGTTATCTGGACAAAAAACAGTGGGAGCATCCAAGGTTTGCGGATTCAATTTTCAGGTATTATTTAATTCATGCTATACATATTGAATTTCAAACTACTGGCATTAATTTTTGCAACCGAATGCTACTGTTCAGGTTCGTTATTGAACGGGATTCATCAGTGAATGACTGTGCAAGATGACAACTGCTGGGCAATTGGATGCTTCTATGTTTGAGTTGACTGCAGTTTTATAATTCGAGAATCCAGAACTGGCGTTTCTGTATATTGGGACTATATATTATTCAAGGATTATTTGTGTTTTTCACTGAGTATTTTGCATTGCCCTATCGACATTTTTTTCTTATCGGGCTAATTCATATTTGATGTATAACAACTGATATTTGTCATTTGTAAAAGGGGAAGAACATTTGGCCTTTGGTTTGAACATGAGGAACGAGATTGACAATTTTGTTCAGGTCTATGTTTTTGAACTATGTTATTGAAGTTTCAAATAGTGTCAACTTTGCATATTTGAAACATTACTTGCCTTATATATTTTATATAATAGGGATAGGTGTTTTGCATCACCCTACTGACATTTTTTCTTGTTTGGTCTATTTATATTTGATGTATAACAACTGATATTTCTTATTTGTAAAAGGGGAACAATATTTGGCCTTCAGTTTGAACATATGAACGAGATTGACAATTTTGCTGAACTTTCAAATAGTTTTATCTTTGCATATTTGAAACATCACTTGTCTTATATATTTCATATAATAGGGATAGGTGTATGGTTGCTAGTTAGACTTTTGCATCTTCAGGTTGATTAGGTGCACAGAATATTATTCATTTGCCATTTGATTGAACCATATGAAGATGGGGTGGAACAATTCTACTGGCTAGGTCAGTAATTAAGGACTTGCTTAAATTACATATCTTCTGACATCTATGTTGGGTTCAACCAAATATGTTTTCAACCATTATATTTTCTTGATATATTAATCATCTAGGAATAATAATTCCCATTTTTGTATGAATATTGCCCAGATAGGTGGGAATTATCCATGTTGTCCATTTATTGATCTATATGTAGAAGGATTTCAGTGGTTGTTCTGGTTTGGGTAAACTTTGCTGTTTTGGTTTTCATGTGTTAGTTTTTAACTAGTCCCACTTGGGTTTTTTCCTTGTGGGTCCTTGCCCGTTTTATATAATTGACTTTGTCATATATACAGTCCTTGGGGGCAGTTTGTTCTATTTTGCATAATTGGGATAAGTTCATCATCATGGATCTGAAGAGTATTTTGACAGGGTTATCTGCAGACAGAGATGATATCAAGGTTTTTGGTATCACTAGTGAACAAGGCAGCAACCCTAATGAATCTGAATTGGATCCGAAAGATGGCTGCAATATGATGTTTAACCAACTGAGTAAGGGTTTGAAGACACTTCAAACCAATATTTGGTATCTGAAGTTGTTCAGAGCCTACCAACATAGGGATTTAGTTCCCAGAGGCCTTCGGGTGTGGGTCCAGCCATTGGCTGGTAGGTAAGATGAGATTCTGACCAGAGATTGGAACCTAGCTCTCCAGCAAGCCTCCATGATGTTTGTTCATCTATTGAGTTCCTATTTTGAAAGAATGATTGACTTGAATGTGGCCGAGGTCAAAACTCTCTGTAATGAGTGTAAAAAATATGAGGACAATTCTCAATATGCAGTTTGGTTGAGCAAACTCTCCAAAGAACTGGCAATATTTGAAAAACTGACAAGGGACAGGAAGATAAGGAAATTCAATAGGGATGTTACTGACTATCAAAGGGGTCGACCCTTTGAAGTAACGAAATCTGTTAAGTTTTCCGAGACCAGCAGTCCTACCGGGGTCCATAATAACAAGAAAAGACCTAGGTCTATACTAAAGAAAAAATAAACAAAAAAAGGGAAGTGGCACCAGACTCAGACCAAACTGAATGCTACAACGTATCCTCAAAACCTCTGTTGTTGGAAATAAAGGTGGTACCGAAAAGTACAAGTCCACAAAAGTACAAGTCCACAAAAAGCAGTTTCAAAAATTCCAAACGCACACAACTTCCACGTATTTCTTTTATTCTGCAAACCAGGTGAAAAACAAATCAATAAAACCAAGCGCTTTCGCCTGGGCAGTCCCAGGCTTTTTCAAGGTTAAATTAAGCTTGTGGCCATGCTGTTTATATACTCAGCTTAATAGGCCTGTTAAGAACATTAATTAATTACAATCAACATTTGACATTTAACATTTAAAGTGCAACAGTGCTTTCTGTGCTTTACTAGAGTTGTTTTAAATCTGGTAAATGTTTTTCTTTCACTTAGTACATTTTGTTTACATCCAAAATATATTACAATATGTTGTGCATCAAAATGTTAAATACATCCTGTTAAATAATATATTTAATATATTTAACAGTAAAAGATTGTTATAATTTTATATATTTATATTTTAAATATAAAAAATGATAAAAAATAGTAAAAAATATATAACTCTTAATTTATGCACTAGAAGTAACAAAATAATGAGCCTTAGTATATATGTGTGTAAATGACTCATTCTTTTCTAGTTATTCTTATTTTAAAAATTAATCTATGTCAGATAATCTAAAACTTTCATTTTATTCAAAAAGCATTAGTAATATTTTTCATATTAATATCAATAAAAAAACAAAAATGTTGAAATCAACTGACTTATAATTTGTTTCTTTTCACCTTTAATATACTATTAATACTAATACTGTCGTTCATTCCCGGATTTTTAGAGGCATCTAATCTAAGCTGCCAAATTAACTCTCTGCTTTCTAAATAACTTTCCCAGTCACCTCCTCGAGGATCCAAAAGGACCCGTTCAAGTACAAAAAATTTTAAGGACATATTAGTGCATGTTAAAGAATGTTTAAAGAATGCATTTGAAGCTTTCTATCTCATATAGATGTTCATAGATTCTTTTTTTAAGCATTCTTGTGGTTTTCCCTACATAGAATCCATGGCAAAATAAGCAAATACCCAAATAGACTACTCCTGCTGTGTTACAATTGTGGTGTCCTGTTGTCCTTAATGTGCAATTCCTAGATGGTAAAAATATTTCAGCTGCATCTAATAATAATAAATAGCAGCATTGTTTACACATACCACATTTGTCTGTGCCATTTTTCCTGTGAGATGAAAGGGTGTTCGTCAATTGACGCATGCTGGAATTTTGTTCGAACATCCCTTTTAAATTAGTATCTCATTTTCTGGTAAATGTTAAAGTCTTGGGTAAATAAGTCTTAATATCTTTCTGTGCTGTTAACAACGGCCAAAAAGAATGTAAAGTGTTCTCTATGTAGGGTGCATCACTAGTATATGTATATATAAAACTTTTCTGTGTATCTTCCTGTCCTTTTTTGATGGTCGCTATAAGAGGAAGTCCTTTACTCAAAAGGGGTGGAAATTTTGAATCCCTTTTCTCTGACACCTCATCAATAACAGAGTTGATTAACTGTGTAGGGTAACCTCTTTCTGTAAACATATCTGTTAAAAATCTGACTTCCTCTAAAAATGATTCGAGTGTGCTGCATATCCTAGATGCTCGAATCAATTGACCTCTAATGATGCCTTTTTTAGTATAAGCAGGATGTGAGCTGTCAAAGTGCAGAAATGTATTAGAGAAAGAGGTCTTCCTGTAAATTTTTGATTGAAAATGTTCATTTTCCTTGTCTTTACTTAGTGAAATATCTAAATAGTGTAGAGAATTTCTATTAAGTTCATAAGTAAAGGACAAAAAATTAGTAGTAGAGTTGATGTAATCAAAAAATTCAAGAAATGTCTCCTCAGAACCTTGCCATAAAATACATATGTCGTCCAAGTAACGTTTGTAGAATACAATGTGTTCTTTCCATTTGGTAGAATGTATAAATGATTGCTCCCATTTGTGTAAGACTATATTTGCATAAGATGATGCACATGGGGAGCCCATTGCTACCCCTTTGTTTTGTCTGAAGAATTCTCCATCAAAAAAGATGTAGTTATTATTCAAGATTATATCCATAAATTCAATAAGTAAATTGATCTGTTTGTTACTTAGATTAGCTACATTCGTTAAAATATCTGAAAACCAATCTAGTCCTGTGTCATGAGGTATACTTGGGAATAATTCAACTACATCTATTGTTATCAGTACATCTTTGTTGCATATGTTTGATGGAATGCTGGCTAGGAATTCCCAAGAGTCTCTACAAACATATGGGAGCTTGGAGACTACAGATTTTATGCTATGTTCTACATATTTACCTAAAGGTTCTGTAATACTGCCAGCACCAGCCACAATGGGCCTAAATTTCAAAGGTCTTATTCCTTTATGCACCTTTGGTATGCCAAATAATATGGGAATTTTCGGATAGGGTACATTTAAATAATTAAATAATTCCTCATTTATCACCCCTTGAAGTAAGTGGTCATTCAAGATGTATTTTATGTTGGCATACGCAATGTTTAGTTCATTTTTAGATGCCTGCTCGTAAGTGTCAGTGTCCTGTAATATACTATGCATTGCATTATCATAGTCGAACAGATGCATAAGTACCATCCCTCCCCCTTTGTCCGGTTTCATGACCCTGATTTTTTCTTTTCTTAATAAATCTATGATTTCTTTCAAATGCTTGTCAAAATTATGTGAAGAGTCATGATTTTTTACCAAATTCTCTCTGAGTGCTTTCTCAATAAGTTCTTCAAAGATTTTTAAACTCGGATGTAGGGGGGGGTTGAATGTACTGGACCTGGTAATGTCATTTATCACTGTTCTTTGCCCTTTAAAAAAGAGAGAAAGATTCAAGTTCCTGACAAATAATTTTAATTCTATTAAGAGTTTAGACAAATATGCCTGCCTTGCTGGAATATAATTTAACCCTTTAGTAAATAGTTCAAAGTATAAAGGTGTAATATCAAGATTAGTATAATTGTAAATATTAAAGTTGTCTAAAGAAACAACTATATTGTTAATGTCAAGAGCTGTCAATTGGAAATCACACACAGTAGTATCATCTAGCTCAAAATTCAATTGTGGCCCCTCCCCCAACTCTGTTGGTGGGGGCATTGTAGTTCCTCCCCATTGGTCTGCCCTGGGGATAGTAAAAACCCTGTGGGGAGTTGTTGTTCCCTTTCTGTGCTAACCTTTCACTCCTACGTAACGGCTCTGTGTTAGTTACATTAGTTACATTCTGGTTCCCTGTTCTATTTTCAAAAACTTCTGTATAAGTTCCTGTGAATTTGCTGTTTTTCAGCCCTGTGGGATAGGCCTTCCCATCTCTATATTCAAGCATGTCCCTGTCCAGCTTTTTTACTTTCCTATCAACCACTTTTAAGCAATGCTGATCCACTTCAGCAAAGACCTCATCATATTTACTTTTATGCCTAAGAAAGTTACTATGTTGTACAATGCTGTCATTCAGTACAGTTAATTCATTCAACATTCCATTACATTTATTTTGATAATCTTTTACCATCAAATCAAGCATTTCTAAACCAGTACGATTAAACAGTTCTAATAATTGAGTGTGCAAAATAGAGCCAGCAGTGGCATTACTTGGAAATTTATAGCATCTTAAACCTTTCGGTACTCTCTTAACTTTAATACATTCCTTGAGGTAGTTAATCTCCAGTTGCGAGTTCTTATATGCATACAGTTTGTTACTGAAGGTGTCAAAGTCTATGTCCAACTGTTGTATATTGTTATTAAATGTACCTTGTTTGAACTCCGGTTGGAGTTCAGTCCATTTTTTAAAATTAAAAGTTTTGTCTGCAACTTCACCATTCGGTGCTAAGCTGTTACTTGAATATCCTTCATGAACTTGTGAAGTGTTCGTTCGCAAGTTGTATCCCGAACCAGCGGTGCCATTCGGCTCCTGCGCCGTGAGAAATCTCTGTTCGTTGCGGGCTGCTTGTTGTTGGTTACCCGGAATCAAGAAGGGAGAGTCAGGAACATCAGGGTTTGTTTGTCCGATAAGAGCGTTGTTGATGTTAGTGAGCAACGCTAGCACCTGGTTAAATTCTTTGCGTGTAACCGGTGCATCGTCACTCTCTTCCCTTAAAATAAGGGGTGTATTTAGCAAGTCCGAGACTGATGGTTCTTCCGCCATGCCGACAAATAACAAATCTGGAGAAACAAGTCCAGTAAACAAAAAAAGGGAAGTGGCACCAGACTCAGACCAAACTGAATGCTACAGCGTATCCTCAAAACCTCTGTTGTTGGAAATAAAGGTGGTACCGAAAAGTACAAGTCCACAAAAGTACAAGTCCACAAAAGCAGTTTCAAAATGCAAGCGCACACAACTTCCAATTCTGCAAACCAGGTGAAAAACAAATCAATAAAAAGCGCTCGCCCTGGCCTGGGCAGTCTTTTTTTTTTCAGGTTAAATTAAGCTTGTGGCCATGCTGTTTATATACTCAGCTTAATAGGCCTGTTAAGAACATTAATTAATTACAATCAACATTTGTCATTTAACATTTAAAGTGCAACAGACTAGAGTTGTTTTAAATCTGGTAAATGTTTTTTAGTACATTTTGTTTACATCTAAAATGCATTACAATATGTTATACATCAAAATGTTAAATACATCCTGTTAAATAATATATTTAATATAGTTAACAGTAAAAAATGTGGATTGTTATAATTTTATATATTTATATTTTAAATATAAAAAATGGTAAAAAAATAGTAAAAAATATATAACTCTTAATTTGTGCACTAGAAATAACAAAATAATGAGCCTTAGTAAACAATGCAGCTATTTATTAGATGCAGCTGAAATATTTTTACCATCTAGGAATTGCACATTAAGGATAACAGGACACCACAATTGTAACACAGCAGGAGTAGTCTATTTGGGTATTTGCTTATTTTGCCATGGATTCTATGTAGGGAAAACCACAAGAATGCTTAAAAAAAGAATCTATGAACATCTATATGAGATAGAGAAAAAGAAAGCTTCAAATGCATTCTTTAAACATTCTTTAACATGCACTAATATGTCCTTAAAATTTTTTGTACTTGAACGGGTCCTTTTGGATCCTCGAGGAGGTGACTGGGAAAGTTATTTAGAAAGCAGAGAGTTAATTTGGCAGCTTAGATTAGATGCCTCTAAAAATCCGGGAATGAACGACAGTATTAGTATTAATAGTATATTAAAGGTGAAAAGAAACAAATTATAAGTCAGTTGATTTCAACATTTTTGTTTTTTTATTGATATTAATATGAAAAATATTACTAATGCTTTTTGAATAAAATGAAAGTTTTAGATTATCTGACATAGATTAATTTTTAAAATAAGAATAACTAGAAAAGAATGAGTCATTTACACACATATATACTAAGGCTCATTATTTTGTTACTTCTAGTGCATGAATTAAGAGTTATATATTTTTTACTATTTTTTACCATTTTTATATTTAAAATATAAATATATAAAATTATAACAATCCACATTTTTTACTGTTAAATATATTAAATATATTATTTAACAGGATGTATTTAACATTTTGATGCACAACATATTGTAATATATTTTGGATGTAAACAAAATGTACTAAGTGAAAGAAAAACATTTACCAGATTTAAAACAACTCTAGTAAAGCACAGAAAGCACTGTTGCACTTTAAATGTTAAATGACAAATGTTGATTGTAATTAATTAATGTTCTTAACAGGCCTATTAAGCTGAGTATATAAACAGCATGGCCACAAGCTTAATTTAACCTTGAAAAAGCCTGGGACTGCCCAGGCGAAAGCGCTTGGTTTTATTGATTTGTTTTTCACCTGGTTTGCAGAATAAAAGAAATACGTGGAAGTTGTGTGCGTTTGCAATTTTTGAAACTGCTTTTTGTGGACTTGTACTTTTGTGGACTTGTACTTTTCGGTACCACCTTTATTTCCAACAACAGAGGTTTTGAGGATACGCTGTAGCATTTAGTTTGGTCTGAGTCTGGTGCCACTTCCCTTTTTTTGTTTACTATACTAAAGAAAACTGATTTGCACTGTACTAGTACATCAGGGGACGAATCTTCTCTTACTGACACAGACAGTGCCAATATCCAGGAATCATCTATTTCCAAAAAACGTAACACACAACACCCTTTAGATGGGGACATAGACGGCGGGGGGGCCACAAACACAGGAATAGGAAACAACATTACGACAGTAGAGGGATTATTACAGACCCTCATGAAACAGTAGATCATACATGTCAAAATGTGTTATATTTCTGAAGTGATTTTAACTCATGAACAACTGAAACTCTTAAATAAAGGCCTGAACTTTGTCCCTGGATTTTTTTTGTTGATGAGTATAACATGGTTACTGATTTATATGACTTTTGTCATAGACTTAATCTTAAACTGTTTTTTTCAGATACTGATTCTCAAAGATCAGATGAATTCAGATTCCTCAAGTCCAACTTTCAACCCCTATGAATAAACATCTCCATTTTTTTACAAGCTGTTCTTCGGGATCTTCATTTTCCAACTTGGGAATCATCTATTTTAGCTCATAATCTTTCCACTCAGGAAATTATGGCTTTGGATGAACTTAAAAACAACCATGATATTGTTATTGTATCTGTGGATAAAGGAGGGGTGGTAGTGGTAATGAATACAGATTATTATCCGAATGAGGGTAAGGGACAGTTGTCCAACCCCATTACATGTCTATGCCCCTGGACTCCACACTTAATTTTAAAAAGGAGATTGATACCTTCTTAGGCCAGGCAGTTGAAGAAGGTATCATTACTGACACAGTCAGGAATCATCTTACGGTGGTGGACCCACAAAAACAAATTTTGTACCTTTTGCCCAAGATTCATAAATCTGTCACCCAACCTCCAGGTAGGCCAATTGTGTCAGGGATAGGCTCTTTGACAGAACCTTTGTCAGCATTTTTGACAAAATATCTTAAACCCTTGCTTTCTGTAGTCAGGGCCAGAATACAAGATACTCCACAGTTTCTTAAAATTATCTCTGATACACAGTTGGAACGTGGATGGTTGTTGTGCACGCTTGATGTGAAGGCCCTTTATACAAATATTCCTCATTGGGCCGGTCTTCAAGAATTGCATTTTTGGTTGGAACACACCAGTTTATATCTGGTTGGTTTTAATACGTTACTTTTATGTATGGCAGAGCATGTACTAACCAAAAATGTTTTTTATTTTCAGGGTGAGTGTTACTGGCAATTACAAGGGACGGCCATGGGTGCATCGTTTGCACCTATTTATGCAGATCTATTCATGGCTCTTTTTGGAAGAGCAACTCATTTATGATTCTTCACATAATTTATATTTGGATGAAATAGATATATGGCGCAGATATCTGGATGATTGTTGGATGGTGTGGTGAATGATGCTGAATATTTGGAGGAGTTTTTACAATATCTTAATGAAAATAAGTGGAGCATTGAGTTCACTGCCACCACCCATAAGGATGTCGTCAATTTTTTGGATGTAACTGTATATCGTAATGCGGATAATACACTGGGCACTAAAGCATTTTGTAAATATACCCAGTATAACAGTTTACTCCATGCCTCCAGCCTGCATCCCCAACACACCATCCATAATATTCCTAAATCCCAGTTTCTGCGCATTAAGAGAATTAGCTCTACTGTGGAGAATTTTGAATGGTCTAAATTGGACCTGTCAAAGGTTTAGAAATAGGGGATATCGGAATATTGATATTTCATTGGCTAGTAATTGGGCCAGTGGTCAGGACAGGGATTCATTGTTGGAGTATCAACATACTGCTACTACTCAACCAGGGACACAGTCAGATTTGTGACTACATATGGGCATAATAATAATATTGTTAGGAATGTGATTGATACACATTGGAACATTTTATTGGCTAATCATGAACTCCGAGGTTGTTTAGGTAATAGGTGTCAGTTTTCTTTTAGAAGGGGCAAAACTTTGGGATCCCATTTATCACATCTCAAACATATTGAGAGTGGTGGTGCTGTGCATAAACAACTGACGGTGTTAGGTGATCGATTGTTGGGTGCCTTTCCATGCGGACATTGCAGTTCCTGCCAATTTGTCAGTAAACTCAAACAATTTACTAGTAAAAATACTAGTAGGGTTTATGATTTAAAATTTTTTGGCAACTGTAGTACCAGTTGGATTGTTTATCTGGCTACGTGTAAATGTTCGGCCAGACCTCCAGAACATTGTGGATACGCATGTCTGAACATAGAAGCGACATAAGGAACAGACGGGAAACCAATGCACTTTATTGCCATACTGTTAAACATGTTGATGCTGAATTTCATTTTATGATTATAGATAGAATTATTGGGGATTAGAGTAATTGACAGGGTTGGCACACTATACTCAATAAAAAGGAGAAATACTGGATTATCAATTTGGGGGGATTGTTTCCTCCTGGACTTAATGATCATTTATAAAGTTACACCAGATATATTTATATGTAGTTTTTATTTTATTTAGGTTTATTAGGTTGTTTTGTATGGGTGTTATTAAATGTATGTAATACTATGTATTTTGGATTTATTTTATATTTAGTAGGTTTCTTGCCCTTTTATTATGGGCTGGACTATGTATGTCATGTTTTGGGAGGGAGACTATTTAAGTATGTAGTATGTTGCTTTTTGTGTGTTTATGATTCACTGAAGAAGGCTGGTGAGCCGAAACCGGTCTGAAGAATAAAACTTATTTATAAATGTAAAAGATTTATTGCCTTATATACCTACATGATGGTCATTGGTGTTTGGACTATTCTGACCTATGCCAGGGACCCTTGCTTATGGTGGGAGGAGTATATGTGTCCCTATTGGCCAGTGTGTGCTCACCATAAAAGCCCAGCTGGCCGTCCGGTGTCTAGTTGCCCAGCCTGGGATAGCTCTGTTGAGCGAAAGCTGGACATAACCAACCTGCCAGACATGAACTGAGAATTGCTACACTTAGGTTCACTGACAGGATGCAGCTTGGAAGTGGATGACTGATAGGACACAGCTTGGAAGTGGATGACATGATGGTAAGGAGGAGGCTGCACATCCTATGTATCCAAGAGATGAAGTGGAAGGGCAGTACAGCAAAGTGACTTGGCTTGGGATCCAGACTCTACTACTCAGGAGGGGCTTGAAATGGTGTTGGAATTGTGATGAGAGAGGCTTTAGACAGCAGTGAGGGATATAATCAGAAATAATGACAGACTCATGGCAATCAGACTCCAGTATAATGATAGGGCAGTATTCATAATCTCAGCCTATGCCCCACAGTAGGGTTGTGATAGTGAGGAAAAGAGTCCATTCAGACAGCAGTTGCAGGACCTACTAGATAAAGCAGGACAACATGAATTGGTGTTGATAATGGGTGACTTGAATGCATATATTGGGACAGAGAGAACAGGATATGAGGACTGCCTGGGTCCATGTGGATGGGGTAACAAGAAAAAAGAAGGATACGCCATTCTATACTTTTGTCTTGCAAATGGCTTGATAGTAGCCAACACATGGTTCAGAAAGAGAGACAGTCACAAGATCACATACAAGAGTAGCCAACATGCAACTCAGGTAAACTTCATGCTAGTAAGGAAAAGGCACTGGGGTAGAATCCGTGATTGCAAAGTCATCCCCAGTGAAAGAGTTGGCACACAGCATAAACCACTAGTTGCCACAATCAGCTGCAAACAATAGTCAGAGAAGGCTCTAAGGTTAACAGAAACCAGGCTGGAGAGAAAGTTCAACATTTCAAGGACGTACTCAGGGTTCTAGCACCACAAGAAGAGGAGGAAATAGGTGGAGTTGAACAAGAATGGCAGCACCTAAAAACAGCATGTGTTAGGACTACAGAAAAGATATGTGGCCGAGCCAGGTACGGAAATAAGGTACATAAGGAAAGCTGGTGATGGAATACAGAAGTCCAGGAAGTCATCAAAAGAAAGGAGGAGTGCAGGAAGAAGTGGGAGATGGAAAAGACTGACTGGGCTAGGAAGAACTACTGGATGGCTAACAAAGAAGCTCAGAAAGAAGTTTCAATAGCAAAGAATAGGGCATGGGAGGCACTCTACCAACTTCTGGAAAGTGACTCAGTAAGGGGCACAAAGAAACTATATATCAGATTGCAAGACAAAGAAAAGAAGATAGTCAAACACCAGTCAGGCTCAGATGAGGTCGTAAGGGATACCAGCAACAACCTGCTCCTCAGTCCACAGGACATCAAAGGCAGATGGAAGGAGTATTTCCAGCAGCTTCTGAATGAAGCCACAGAAGCTGTACTGCCCCAGATACAGCCTATGGTGAGAGAAGAGGAGCCTACCCTAGAAGAAGTAAGAACGGCACTAAGGAAAACGAAGTCCGGGAAAGCAGCAGGCTCAGATGAGGTCACAGCAGATATGATAAAGATGTGGGGTGAGATATGGGAGAAATGGCTCCTTAGGGTACTAATAGCAGTGTGGAGAGAAAGGTGCATCACTGGATGACTGGAGAATAAGCATACTCATGCCAGTGTACAAGAACAAAGGGGACATCCACAGCTGTGAGCAGTACAGAGGCATCAAACTCTTATCACATTGCATGAAAGTTCTTGATAGAGTGATTGATAAATGGATACGCAGAGCAGTCAAATGTAAGATGGGAGATGAGAAGTTCAGATTCAGATCAGGATGCAGCACAATTGACCCAATGTTTGCAGTGAGACAGATACTTGAGAAGAAGCTAGAGATGAGGAGAGTCTCCAACTGGGCATGCCTAGACTTGGAGAAAGCATATGACAAGGTTCCAAGAAAGCTGATCTGGGCAGTACTGCGGTGGTTTGAAGTAGTCCCAGAAACATTGTTAGAATTTGTGCAGGCTGTGTACAAGGACCGAATGACTCAAGTACGAACAGTGTTTGGCCTCAAAGAGGGGTTCCCACTGGGAGTGGGTGTACACCATGGTTCAGCTCTGAGCCCACTGCTGTTCAAACTGGTGATGGACTACATTAGCAAACAGGTCAGAGGGGACAGATAAAGTTGCTGTATGCAGATGATGTGGCATTACAGACAGACTCTGAGCTAGAATTTCAGCAAAGGATAGGAAAATGGAATACAAAACTGAAGGCACATGGGATGAAACTAAACACAGATAGACAGTGGTAATGGCAGCAAATTGGGGAAATCAGAAGAAGCTGAAAATAGAGGTAGAAGGGAAGATAGTGGAACAGGTAAACAGATTCAAGTATCTAGGAGGGGTGGTTGAGGAAAAGGGAAGTCTGAACGAAGAGGTCAAAGCTAGAATCAGAGGGGCTGCAGCCAACTGGCATAGAGTGTCAGGTGTATTCTATGACAGAAGAATGCCAAAAAAGCTGAAAAGTAAGATGTACAAGACAGTGGTGAAACCAGTACTACTGTATGGTACAGAAACCTGGGCGGTAAAGGCAGAGCAGTTGAAGAAACTAGAGGTGATAGAAATTAAGTGCCTGAGAAGGGTGGTAGGATGCAGACTGTGGGACAGACAAAGAAATGAGAACATAAGAGCAGAAGCCAAGCTAGAGGTGATAGAAGTGAAGTGCCTGAGAAGGGTGGTAGGATGCACACTGTGCTACAGATGGAGAAATGACGACATAAGAGTAGAAGCCAAAGTAGCTCAAATTGCAGAAAAGATCAAAGAAAGATTATGGTGTTTTGGACACGTGCAGAAGACAATCCAGTGAGGAAGATTTGGGACGGACAGCAAGAAGGTAAGAGGAAGCGAGGGCATCCAGCAAAGAGGTGGATGGATTGTGTGAAAGAAGATCTGAGGCAGTCAGGCATGAGTGTTGAAGAAGGCAGGATTGTGGCACTGAATCGAGAGTGTTGGCAACAGTTAATACGATACCCTGACCCTATGTAGAAAAAAATGGGATGATGATTAGTTTCTTCCAGATATTCTTAACTATCATTTATTTATTTATTTATTTATTTTAACATTTGTTTACCAGGAAGGTCCGACTGGGACAGAACCCATTTTCAGCAGAGGCCTACGGAGAAACGCTCTAGACACGTCTTTGGAATGTGGGAGGAAACCAGAGTACCTGGAGGAAACTCAAGTGAATGCAGGGAGGACATGCAAACTCCACACAGAAGGCACCCATCCAAGAATCGAACCAGAGAACCTCTTGCTGTGAGGTGACCATGCTAACCACTGCACCACCACTCAACCCATACTTCCATCTTATTTAACTATACTTCATCTTATCTTGTACCCATTGATATGGATATTGCTGATCAAATTCATATGTGGGTACATAGTTTACTGCTATAGCCTTCATTTTATCTTAATTTATTTTATAACTTCAAATGACTTGAAACCAAGTAAAGATATTCCACAATCCTGAGATGTCCTTTTCTGGATTTATGAATAATACCATCTGTGGATAAAGCTAACTTTTCTTGATTACCATACCAGTTATATTCTAGAATTTGTGAGCACCTTATATTCCTTGTAAGTGGTTCTAAGTATAAACCAAATGAAGGGAAGTGCCTTGTTCCTCTTTTCAAATATAGCTTGTTGGAGAGGAGTCCTCCCATGTTAATTTTTGCATCTGATCCTTCACACATATTCTTAATTCTATTTTATCAGGGAATGCAAATGCCATTATTGCCTTACTCTTAAAATCTCAGCTGACTCTATCAATTTCCTCCCCTATATCAAGACCCACTAACAATAGCAGAGTTCTTTTACTCTCTGTTTCATTCTGGATCATCATTGGTCTGTTATTATTGTCGAATGTTTGTCAGCCATCCACAAAACCACAGTGAACCATATCTATTAATTTTAGCAATACCTTTGCCATTCGTTTAGGTAGTATAGACATAAACACCTTTTAATCATGATTTAAAGTTGAAATTGGTATTTATGAAGCTAGGTCTGAGAGGTCTTGACCTTCTTTGATTAACAGAGCCACCACAGCTTGTTTTCACAATGCTACTATCATCCTTACTCTTAAAGGTATGGAAGGTTTTGTTTAATAACATTATCACTTCCTTCCTAACTCCCCAGTTTCCATAGGAATACTATCTATTCCCGGAGGCATTTCTGTTGATTGATTTTATACCACCACTTTTATCTCATGCCTTCCTCTCTTAGCTTTAAGAATCCTATTCCTCTAAACTTGGCAGAGTTAGATCTTCCACAGATATTTCCATTTGTGCCTTTTTTTGGTTTCCCCATACCTCTGCTTTATACAGATTTTCACAGAATTTCTAAATTATGTCTACTAACTCTATAGGTTCTCTGGTTACTATCCTTTCTACTTCCTGTTCCCAAGTCCTAAGAGTTTTTGTTCCCTGGAGCTGTTATGAAAAATGCTGTATATACTCATGTAAAAGTCAAACTTTGTAGATCTTTTTTAAGCTGAAATTAGAGGGTCAACTATTATATAAGTACTTGGGCAGAAGTTGTGAATGCTCAAAGAAGGAATTCATTCAGGAAATAGCACCATACCCCTCCAGTGAAATCTGCAGAGAGAAAAAGTGGATATTGGCCCCAAATAGTAGACTTGAAAGTAGTCACAAAAAAGCCAAAGCTAAGCAAAACACTATAACAAACATTGTAAAATGTACTGCTCATGAAAATAATTAAAAAAAGTTTATTGAATAACAGTTCATAACGTTTTTGCCTTTCATCAGAAGGCATCATCAGAACTCTCTAGCCAAAAGCGCTAAGAATTGTTATTCAATAAACTTTGGTTTAATTATTTTTGTGAGCAGTCTGTTTTATGGTGTTTGTTATACAGTGTTTCACAAATCTCCTCACTTTGGCCTGGCAAATCATTAACAAGAGAAGTTAGAAATTTCATGACACACATTTCAGTTTCAGACTTCATATCCGTCTTAAAAGCAGTGATGCAAAAACAGTTTGATTCTATCAACTGTTTAATTTTGTAAGACCAAAATATTTAAAACGTCCTCCTAATTATTTAGATTTTGTTCCACTTTTATGGTTTGGTTCAGCTTTTTTTTGTTGTAAGAGTGTGGGAAGTATGTACACATTACAAAAACCTGTAAGAACACAGTACAATTAGCAAAACAAACACAGATATACTAAACAAAGTTAGCTATGCACCCTGAGCATCAGACACAAAGCTTATGTATCCCTGAATCCAAAAGATAGAAAAGAAGGATATGGCATAATTATCATCACTTGCACAGGGTGTTGTATGTGGGTGGGGTAGGGGGCAGGGAGTATGTGGATGGGGGTGGGGGGCAGGAAGCCTAGGCTGACACAAAAGGTAAGTGAATGCATGCGAGTAAGAAAGAGAAATGGCCAGACATTTGGATAAAGTATCAAATGACCACCGAGACAGAATGAGTTTTAAGCCTCATGACTGAACCATTTAACTGTTGTATATGTGTGTCTTTATGGGCACTCCAGATAAAACTGGTGTATGAGTGCCTGCAAGAACACAGCCAAGCTCTGTGCTAGCTGTATGTCTTGGTATGTTGGGCAGGAGTGAGCCGTGGATGGTAGAGGTGGCAATTCATCATCATCATACCCGACCACAAGAAATGGCTCTGCCAGGAGTTGCACTGGCACATCCACACCCACAGTCAGATGCACTGCTGCTACCTGAATGTGACTCATACCTGCTGGATGAGCTCTCCTGATGAGTACACCCAGAACCACAACCACATGGCCTGCCACGTCTGGGTGTGGACACCTTAACCAATGACAGAGCAGTAGAAGTAGTGCCACTATGGGAGCATGATTGGGCATGACCATGTCGGATAACATCAGATGACATGGCTGACCTATGCCAAAGTGGATGCCATCCCCCTCCCAGCAGATGTTCCATTACAGACACTGACTGTTCCAATGTGTCATTCATCTGATCCATTGAATCAGCAACATGATGGAGGCAGACACACTTCAGCCCGCACCACATCTACAACCCTAAGCATTTTTTCAGAGGCCCTTCTGGAATGTGCCTGCACCTCCATGATGGCTGTAAACATACGTCGAGTGGCACAGGAAGACACACCTGCATCAGGCAGAGGATGGATAGCAGGCCACCTCCGTGCACCCCTAACAACCCTTCTGCATGGCACCTCACCCACACTTTGGCTATAGCCACAGTCAACAGGCACTGAAGCCACAGTAACCACACTACCCTGATTGTCTCACCCTCCACCTGTCCAATATCTGAGGTTTCAATGAAATGGGTTGGTGTAGGTCTAGTGGTGATATCCGATGGAATTACAGGGGATGGCTGAATGTGAATCTCAGATTCAACCTCTGCACCCCCAACTGTGCCTCTGTTTGCCCTCCATCATCAGAGTCTGCTAATAATCTGACACCAGGTAGTAACAGTTCTACACTTCCACTGTCAGGATCACATGTTAATAAGCAACAAACACAGGAAATAAATTAATCTACACTACTACAGTTCAATACATACTAACAAAGTAACAGTGGTGCCACTATTACTGACAGTATAGGAATACACACAGTCCTGACACCCACATCACACATACGGATAAAATAAATATTTTTTGTCAACTGCTCATCATTACTGAAATAAAACTGTTTGGCACACCCTGTGCACATGTCTCCACAGTTCCTAGGGAGGATGGTCCTGGTAGATGTTAAGCAAAAGGTAAGGACACCATAATCATAATTAACAGTAACACTGGTTAAAAACTAGTGGCCCTTTATATGTTCATTAACAATACATTTAACAGAAACTTGAATGACGGATCCACTCCAAGCCCATGTGTAATGAACCAAAATGTATTGTTAACTGTAACTAGTTCCCCCTCCACAAAAAATGTGTTAAACTTGAGTGTTTTACTATACAAAAAATATTTAACAATTGACATGGGTAAGCCTACCTGGAAGTTCCTCCTGAAGCATACCTGTCCTCCTTGAAACAGGAGCACCAACATCAATCACATACTGTTCTGTACTTTCCACTGAGCTCTTTGGATCCTTGACAGTGGACAGGAACTCTTCACTTGGTGTCAGTGGTGGCTCTGTACCAGGCCGTCCCCATTAGCCATCTCCACAGGGCACTGCAGCTGCTGTCCTTTGGGCTGATGAAATAATTTCAGTGGCCTTATGATACACCTGATCATATGTCCTGCTGCAGCCCCCTACGGTTGACATTGTCCACTATCTGCTGCCAAATTTGCATTCTTTCTGACATTTCTCCATGACCTCTCTTGAGCAGAAAGCCACCACATCACCTAAATGCTTGTACAATGACATCATTCTCCATGTCACTGATGGGGGGATTGTGGGGATTAGGACGCCTGAGTGCCACAGTCCTAGGTGATATAAAACACAAAAGGAGAATACACACAAATATCACAAAAATAAAAGTCCTGCTTAGATATAACACAAAAGTAGTAGTTTTTTCAATATTACCCAGTGGAGAAAGAAAAAAACTTTCAAGATATTCAAATATAAATAAGAATTTATATGGCTGTAACATATCACAGTCACACACAAAGCAAGGCTGGATGCAAAACAAAGGGAGTAACAATAGCAAAGCAAACATCTGCACAAACAATTTTTGTTTGTGCAAACACAGAAATGGAACTTGGCTCTCCCACCCCCAAAATAACAGGGAAATTACATTTTGCTACCAAACAAATGAATAAAACATCAGTGAACTGTTAAGTGCTATCAAATAAACTATTCAAAAAATGTGTACACATTTACCACAGAACATTCATTTTTATGAAATTGCCAGTCAACTCTACCTGTGGCCAGCACTCCCCTAGATGTGTCTATGGACCATCCTAGAAGGCTAATATCCCAGTGTCATTGACAATGTAGGACATTTACATTTCACTGAAATAACAATAGAAGAATGTAAAGAGATACGGTTGTAACATTAACACATGATGAAAGTTAATAAGGCTGTGCATCTGACAAAGTAATATGCCCTAACAAAAATGCCTATGCCATCAGTAAACTTCTAAGAAGTGCATACAGATAAAAGTAGCATTTGCTAATGCATATATGAAAATATTTTTCTAAGTGATATCTGAGCATATCCAGTATACAACTGAATAAAATGTAATCATACCTTATCAAGATCAGTACCCTTCTGTGCAGATAAATCCAAAGTAATAGCAATCTTCTGTGTTATCAACATAACAAGTCTCCTTACCTTCAGGTTCCCTTTTTATAGTGTAGATTCAGGCCCATGAGCATGGTGAAGATGCATATGAGGTGTGAACTCGTTAGAATTGCTGAATTCTAAATTATTGGCTCTGTGTAGCAAATGTAAACATAGTGCATGCACTCCCTCAGTGTTTGTTGCTAATGAATTGCAGCTGTGAATGATTAGTGGTAGGGAGAAGGAAAACACAGCAATTCAGACTCCCTTACCTCCAGTGGGTGTGTCAGCCAGGTTAGACTTACAAAGTGTCAAAGCAATTGTGTTTTAAATGTAAGTAAGCAGCACAGATTTCACAGTTTCTGTTCAGTAACATCCAGCCTCCCCTGCATTTGTTAAACTCTATATTACTGCCATTTAATATTCTTACACATTTTTAAGGACAATGATACAAAATGTCTTAGACTGCATGTCTCAGATTACTGCTCAGATAAGAGAAGAATGAGCAACATATACAGAAAGATAAGACAGACATGCATTTCTCCAACCAATAGTCATTAATGACTGAGTGATCACTCATTGCACTACATCTGAAATTAATACATGTAGAAACAATTCAGATGTGTAAAAGTGTCATATGTGTTGTTAATACTGTGGATGATGTTACAGTTGTTTTTATGTACAATGATTTGCATTTTCTGCTGCAATGCTGTTTCTGTGGCAAAGAAGGATGAGACATCCTTACTGTGTCTTGAAGTTGTGTTCAAATCCAGATTTGTGTAAAACTCTTTCATGTGCACCAACATATTTTATAGTATTGTTTATTTTACAGATTTCTTTTCTTTTATTAATGCCAGTGCTTGCACAGCTTAGCACAAACACAGGAAACAGATAAACACAATAAATGTCATGTCAACACTACCCTAGAAGTGTCTATAGAGTTTTCAACAAATGTCATGTAAAGTGCTTCTTTGATAACCAGTATATTAACTACACCTTTGAATCACGTGTGTGTGTAGCACATCTGTTAAACAAGTTGATCCACACAGCATATTTATTTATTTAACATTTGTTTAGCAGGAACATTTGACTGGAACAGAGCCCATTTTCAGCAGAGGGTCTGGGGAGAAATGCTCCAGATGCATGTGTTTAGAATGCTATATATTATCTGTAGATCAAGATTCGAGTCCCACCTTTGTCGTTTAAGGGTAAAGCCTAATAAACACTACTCACAAGGCTAAAACAAGTTTAGCTTTTCTTGTTTTGTATGCGTGATACTTACCATCACACAAATTTGAGTAATGGCCCCCACACAAAGCAGACAGAACACCTGCAGACAGGATGCAGACATTCTTAATTTCAAAACGGAAATATTGTTGCAGTTTTTTTTTGCTTTCCATCGTGTAATGGCATTTAGCAACGTTGCGCAGTGTTTAGCAGCCTTTCCTAACAGCTGCAGGTTCAGAACACCTGCAGAGAGGAAGCAGACATTCAACAATTTCAAAACTGGATCCATTCTATCAATTCTGTAGGGCACCACGCAAACCCACTAGGTGGCGTTGCATAGCGGTTAATACACAGAAGTAACAATGAATAGTGAAATATCCAACTTTTATTTAACTATTTCTGTGGTAGCAGGTATAAGTGTAGGGCTGCAATACAGATGGTCCTGGGTTCTAATATAGCAAATTACAAATATTTTTTACTGTTGCTCCGTTTCACTTTATATTAAATATCACACAAAAAAAGAAACATAATTATACACAATAACAATAAGTATGTATGACAGAGTATACAGGCTATGATGTTTCTGTAATTATAATTGTGCTATCTGGACTTAGATGGCCTTCAGACTTCAATAAGACTCATACACACATGAATGTATAAACCACAACCTTGTCAGGTCACACACCTACATAGTTAACTCCTCAATCTGTCATGTGTATTTATATATAATTAATGACTATGTCTGGGAAGCACTTCTTCTGTGGCAAAGATGTGAAAGCACCTCTGTGGAAGAAAATGTTTTGTCTCTTATGCATAGATAGGTTTGAATCCCACAATGTAAAAATCAATGTTATCACTGTATAAAGCCAAAGCAAAAATGGGTCGGGTCATGAAATGTATGCCTCCAGTAAATGCCAGAAAAATAAAATCACCTAACAGTTCCAGCAGCAAACAACCCTCAAACTATTGCCAATTGTCATATTAACCTTTCCATTTAAAAAAAAATGACTTCCTCTCTGTTACTGTTGCTCTCCATTTAACATTGTGCAAACAAGACTGGCATCATTTTTAGGGGTTGCGCACTACCAATAAACGTCTTAACAGGAATTGTCTGGAAATCATTATTAGATATTGCTGTTTTCTCTGCTTGGACATATCTGGTGGTAGAAGGGAAAGTGACCAATTTTGGGTACAGACATGGGGTGTTGAGGAGTCCAGAATCTTTATTGGACTCCTTCTAAAGTGCCACATATGACTGCTGTTGCCAGAGGACTATACTGGCTCCCAGTACAAGTGAGGTTTGAAATAGTCTTGCCAAGGATGTCTCCAGTGTGATTGACATTCCACACAATGGAAAACAGTGTAGGCATAATTTTAATGACCTAAAAATGAGCAAGAGGGATACACTCAACCAGTGGATGGATGAGTTCAGAACCATTAACATCCCACAGTTGTCTAAGTATACTAATGAAGAAAATTTATAGTACACAGAAAGCTAGATATATGCAAGACTGGTATGCATAATGCTCTTCTGTTGTTCTCTGCTGTTTATTCTACAGCCAGTACCAAAACAACTGTGAATAGCGAAGCCCACACTGAGCATCTACAGAGACTGAGGGAAATAAGGGCTATGTATGCAGCACAAGAGAAATATTATTTGTAGCTTTTAAATTTAAAATGTCTTTTCTATACAGTTGTAGCAATGTAAGCATGCATATCCTAACTGTAAAAGCAAGCCTGCATGCTTCAGGCTGTAGCACAAACCAACTATTGAAGTATAAGACTGTAGTCAGACATTTTGGGTTCAAATACCACAAGTAACAAGTATAAAATAGTACAATCCTTTAAAATATTACATAAATTAATTTGTATACAAGTGCCATAAATGCTCCGCTGTTAATCTTTATAATTGGAGCAAGCATAGGTGCAATAGCTGCTTATTGTAAGGATTACTTTGAGCAATCCTTAATTATAGTTTGTAGTTGTTAAGAAGTATACTTAAATGTAAAAGTTCAGATAAAATACTGTTGTTGTTGCGATAATACATTGTATGTCACATATGATGGCACTAATTTTATATTTTCCCTCTCATACAAACCCTTATCTCTCTCTCTTTTCTATGTTTTGTCAAAATGTTTGCATGTCCTCCATCTCTGGCAAAACACAAAATGCTTTACAGCACAAGGAGGTAGGTCATCCCCAGTGGCTCAGACTGTCCCCGTTCCACTGGCTCCTGCACAGACACCCAGCACACCTGAGACCCAACCTGGCAGTACTGCCCCTGCAATACCTGCACCCTCAGGTAACACTACCCTGGCAGCTGGTGCTCTGGTACCCTCCAGGAGTACTGGCAGAGGTGGGGATTTTATCACCCTTCAGGAGATGCCAGGGTTGGTTAATGGGGTTGTGCACACCACCAGTGGTGCATGACTACCCTGGATGGAGAGGCTGCACTCCCTCATGGGCCACAGGAGGAGACATCAAGCACTTCAACAGCCAGCAGAGTAAGGGGACAGTGATGAGTCCTGCAGGTGAGGACTAGATTCCCACTGTCCCAAATGTTTGTGTCCCTCACCATGCCTGTGTCTTGTCTTATACTGTTTGTTTGTATCTGTTTCCTCACCTACCCTACTTACTTGACCCAGAAGTACCTAGAAGCCTTACCCAATATTCCTCTCTTAGTAAAATAAAATGGGGCACCTGTCCCACAAAAAAAAAAAAAAAAACACATCCCATACAGTTGATTGGTTCAATTGTCTGTACAACATGATTGTATTGTCACCCCTCTTTGTTGAGGTGACCATCCAAATTCAACAAATATTCTGTACATATTTTCATTTTACACTGTTGAAGAAGTGGATAACTTTGGTTCTTTCCTACCTCCATCCTACAAATTCCTATACTGCTTTCCCTTTGTTCCTCCCCCAATTGTCCCCCATTTCACCACCTTCCTATTTATCCCATTTTAACACCTTTTGATCTGGTCAAAAATATAATCACAAATGGAACCCTACACTTTTTGGCCTTTGTGTTTATGTGGAGTTTGGCATCACACACCAATGCTGAGAGATGGTGAACAGCTCTTCCTTTGTACAGTTACCTCCGGGCAATGTCTCTGACACATGCTGCACAGAGATAACGCATAGTGAAGGTAGAATAAAGAAGAATTTCATTGCATTATAAATACATATTTAAAAGTATAAAATACACCTAGATTCAAATGATTCAGTGCATTTGCACCTACTGCTACAGAGTCAGCTAAGCGTGTATTTTATTTACTCAGTACTCAGAACCTTATCAATGAGGCTCACATTTGCTTAGTTCTTAACTATGCATAAACAACGAAAGCAATATAAATGTACATCTTGCATGTGCAAACAGTTTACCATCAATCATGCAACCCAGCTACTTGGCAGTGCACTATGGAAAGTGCATAATAGCATGTATTACTTATGTTTACTGTACATGTAGTCTTCATCCCATGAGAGTACATGTAAAAATAGAAACAAAGGGAAGTCACTTTTTAAGTAAAAACACATACATTCTAAAAAAAGTAAAGATAAAGACAGAGACAGACCACATAGGTCCAAAGCTGCCGACGATGCTTCCGTTAAGCTGGTTGCCAGTTTGCCGGTACTCAGTGAGGTGCTTTTGTAGCCCCCGATACCCACTACTTCAGATTCACAGGCCTCTGCTGAGACCCATTCAGAGTCCGGTATGCCATGAGATGCTTCTTCGACTATGGAACCTGCGGATATCTCTACCTTGGATGGGTCCAGAGCCGCTGTGCAGGCACCAGCTTCTGAGGGTGTATTCAGGCCTACGGACTTGCATTTCAAACCAATGCCATCTTCTTCTTCAAAGCCTAAAACTTGGCCCACACCTAGAAAACCGACATCCAAACTGCATGGTCAGGCCCATATTCCTAAAATACAAATGATAAGAATGGCTGAAGACCTTATTACTCTAATTAGGGGAAGCCAGCCTTCTCCCTCTAAGAGACCTAGAGCTGATTTTCCTTCTGATTCTTCTCATCAGAATTCTGAAATTTCTGTTTCTTCTGATGATCAGGATTTAACCTTATCTACCTATGAGGATTCTGATGCAAAGGACTCCATACCTTCTGCTTCCCCTCCAGAAGATTTTTTTTTGGTGAAACCTTGCACACTCTTAGGGAGCATTTCCACTGGGAAAGCCAGGATTACTCTGACTCCAAAAAGAGGCTTAGGAAATTCTTACTCCTATCACAACACAGGCCTTTAGCTATCCCTCCTGTACTGGACATTGTAGATGATGCCTTCTTGGAATCTAGCCTGGCCCCAGACACTTTACCTCTAGTTCCCAGGAACCTGACAGGTATTACAGAGTACCTGTCTCTCACAAGTTCCTCTTTAAGAATCCTACTGCGGATCCAGAGACCATTTCACAGGGACCCAAAGGCATTAAGGCTACTACTGCCAAAAACCCTACCCCCACTGATAGAGATTCCAGGGCCCTGGACAGATGGGGTAAGAAGGTATACACTTCTGCTACTTTGGCCATTAGGGCCTTAAACTGCTAGTTTCATATATTAAAGTATCAGCAGCATATTATTGGACTACCTAAACAGAAAATGATGTTGATTCCTGACTGTGCTGAAAATAAAGAATTACAGGATTTAATGCATTCTGCTGAACAAGTTGGTAAATATACTTTGCAATGTGATTTTGACTCTTTAGAAGCATCTTGCTGGTCTGCTGTCACTGGGTCTGTTCTTAGAAGGCATGCTTGGCTTAAGGAGCAAAATTTGCCAGATCATGTTAAAGCTAAATTACTGGATGCTCACATAAACCAAAACTGCCTGTTCGGCAACAAAGCAGAAGTAGTTCTTAAAAAGATGGAGGAAAAAGCTAAATCTATGCAAAAGCTAAATTTATGCAAACTGTTAAAGATTTCCCGCAAGTACAGCCTCCCAGATTTAGTAGGCATTGGCCTTCTAAGAATTGGTCCTTTCCTGTCTCTTCCAGGCCTTCTCAGTCCAGACCCAGGAACGGCAGACCACCTAGGCTACAGTCTCAAGGTACTAACAGGCCTAAGCAGTGGGGGGCTCCCACTTCCAAAGCTGGAAGTAGTAAGACACCCCCCCATGGTAAACTGTCACAATGACAACCTTAAACCTTCCAAGCCCTGCTCAATTGTCTGCTCCTTTAGGGGGAAAGATCACCCTGCATGCAAAAAAATGGGAACTCATTACCCAAGACAAATGGGTTTTAAATATAGTTTCCCAAGGGTACAGATTCCACTTCCACTCTTTACCAACCCCAAACAGTTGGCCAGACCTACCCCCCAAATCAGTGGGCAGAGGCTCAACAGCAAAGTCTCTCTCTTCTAAGTATCAGGGCTATTCAACCGGTCCCAGCAGAGGAATGGGGACAAGGTTTTTCTCAAGACTTTTCCTGGTACCCAGAAAAGACAACTCCTGGCGTCCTATCCAGGACCTGTCTATTCTAAACACCTTTTTGGTAATCCCAAAATTCAAAATGCTAACTCTTCATCAGCTGCTTCCCATGCTAGACTAAAATGCTTGGTTGGCAACATTGGACTTAAAGGAAGCTTACTTGCACATCCCAATAAGGGAATCTTGCAGAAAATACCTACACTTCAGAGCAGGCTACATGCACTCTCAGTTCTCTGCACTGCCCTTTGGCTTATCTACTGCACTCAGGGTATTCACAAAGTGCCTAGCTCCAGTCATTGCATTCTGCAGGCAAAGAAATATTCAAATATACCCATACCTGGATGACTGTCTAATTCAGGCAGAAAGCCAGGACATACTATTAAATCATCTGGCATTTGTAAAGAAACTGCTAACCTCACTGGGGTACACCATAAATGAAAAGAAATCTCACCTAGTACCCTGCCAACAAATTGTATTCATGGGAGCAAGCTTGAACATAACTTCCCAGATGGCCCACCTCACGCCAGAGAAACAAGTTTATTTGACAGCCTACTTCAAATTACTGGCCATAAAGACCCAGCTATCTGCAAGGGAAATACTGCAAGGCCTGGGGTTCATGGCTTCTTGCATCCTACTGATTCCATATGCAAGACTGCCTATGAGGAAACTACAATGGTATCTAAAAAGCCGATGGTGTCAACATTTTCAGGACCTGGACTCGGTGATTCCTATCATTCCTTGTATAAAGACAGAGTTTCTTTGGTGGGTAGAGGCCTGCTACCACAACAAGGGACTGCCATTCACTCTACCCCCTGCTGCCCAATCCCTAACAAATGCATCAGACTATGCATGGGGGGCTCACTTGGCAGGGCAATGCATTCAGGGCAACTGGAACCCAAGTCAAATGCACCTGCATAACAATCAAAAAGAAATGTTAGCTGTGCAGAATTCTCTGACAGCCTTCAAGGACCCCATTCTTCCAGGACAATTATTGGTAAAGACAGACAACACCACTATTATGTGGTACATAAACAAGCAGGGGGAACCCACTCATACCCTCTCTGCAGACTAGCCATGGCTCTGTGGAACACAGCTTCAAGCTACCAAGTGCACCTACAAGCTCAATACCTGCCAGGCAAGCTAAATTCACTGGCAGACGACCTAAGCAGAAATCTCATGGACCCACATGAGTGGAAACTGGAACCAAAGATATTCAACATTTTGAGAAATAAATGGGGGAGCCCAGAGAGAGAGAGAGAGAGAGACCTCTTTGCCTTCCCTCAGAACTACCAATTGGACAAATTATGCACAAGGACTCCCCATAGACAAGCTTGGAAAGTGGATGCCCTGTCCGTCATCTGGGAAAGCCTCTCAGTTTATGCCTTTCCTCCTCTGCCTCTCCTCTCGAAAGTTCTGCTAAAGATCAGACAGGACAAACCAAGGACAATTCTCATTGCACCAGACTGGCCATGCCAACTCTGGTACCCCCTCTTGTACAATATGTCACTGCTGGAACCATGGCACCTGCTTCAGACCCTTTCCCTGCTGTCCCAGCAGGAGGGCCAGATTCTGCACCCCCAGCTTCAAACCCTGAACCTTGCAACCTGGCTAATTACCTGAGCTCTCCAATACCATGCCTCAGTAAGCAAGTGCTGGATGTCATTCTGGAGGCAAGGAGGCATAGTACTAGAACATCCTATGCTGCAATGTGGAAAAGATACTGTTCCTGGAAACAGACTCAGGGGATGGGCACAGCAGTGCCCAGCTTACAGCATATTCTTCAATACTTAATATAGATGCTCCACAAGGGCCTTTCCTTCTCATCTATTAAAATTCATGTCTCAGGCATTTCAGCACATTACAATACTGAGCCACCCCTCTTTTCTCACCCCCTGCTGAAGCAATTCCTCAGAGGTGCCAAAATTTTAAGACCACCCAAGAGAGCCCCTACTCAATCCTGGGACCTTAACTTTGTATTTGAAAAGCTCACTCTACCTCCTTTTGAGCCAGCTGCATCTGCAGAGTTGAAATTCCTTTCTTGGAAAACAGCCTTCCTTCTAGCCATCACTTCAGCAAGAAGAGTGTCTGAATTACAGGCCCTCATGGCAGTGGAGCCCTTCATCATCTTCCATGCAGACAGGGTGTCCCTCAGGACCAATCCTTCCTTTATGCCCAAGGTGATATCCAGTGTGGCCCTTAATCAGTCCATTCATTTGCCAACTTTCTTTTCTAATCCACAGAACAAAGGAGAATGAATACTGCACTCTGGTAATGCCCAGACAACTTAGATTTTATTTGGACAGGACTAAGCCTCTCAGGAAAACTGAACAGCTGCTAGTTGCCTTTGCTGCAGGCGCAGAGGTGAAGGCCATTTCAAAGCAAACCATTTCTAAGTGGATAGGCCATTGCATTCATTTCTGCTATAAGCACCATAGAAAACCTACCCCACAGGGGATAAGATCACATTCCACCAGGGCTGCATCTACTTCAATAGCCTTTCTCAGATGTGTTCCTACCAGGGACATCCTAGAAGTTGCTACCTGGAGCTCTGTACATACCTTCACCAAGCATTACCACTTGCCTATTTTTTCTAAATCCAGAACTGATTTTGCCACTGCAGTCTTGCAGGGCTTAATAGCTGGTCCTTATGCTCTCTAACTGCCTTCTCCCTTCCTTAGCTTTAGGGATCTACCGAAATATAATGACTGCAACAGTGAAACACAAAGAACATAGTACAGTTGTGTACACTTACCATAAATGTAGATGTTTGAGTATATTCACTGTTGCAGTCCTGGTTATCCTCCCTCCAGCCCCATTACTTCTATTGGCTATACCTTTCTTCTTTTTTACTGTATTTTAGCTTTCTGGTGTATTTGCTTTTTTTGTTGGAGGTGTAACCCTGTATATAATTGCTTCCCATTATGGGGGCACCTGACATCTGGGGTAAGAAAAACTGATGTAATGGCATCGGCTGATTGCTTTATACCCCTGACTACCTGACGTTATGGAAGAAGAGACAGCATCCAATGCAGGACCCAAGACTTTGAAAATCAGGCCAGCTGAGGACTACCTGCAGGCAGATAACCCAAATGGAATGACTGCAACAGTGAATACACTCGAACATCTACATTTATGGCAAGTGTACACAACTGTACTTTTCTGCTACAGCTGTCTTTTATGCTTGTCTCCTAACCTTACTGCATGTAACTGCATAAGTATATAGTACTGCCTCATCCAAATCCTTCCCTCTCAGGACATCTGCAGGATGGTAGTTCCATACCCCTGTTGTCTCAGAACAAAACACTGTTGGCATTTTGTCTTCCCCACTTACTGGCTCCCTCACCTTGCCTCTGTGGACACCTGTATGCCACATGGCCCCACTGGTTGCATTCAAAACATTTAACCCTAGCTCCTGGATGTGTACAGATATCTAAGAGTTCAGAGATCACACAGAAACTTAAAATAATACAGTAGGACAGGTTTGATTTTAAAGACAAATACCTAATTAATCTTTACTAGCTTTAACTATTCCTACAAGAAATCACAGTGCTAGAAACTTACATATGAGCTTAGGCAGAGTGCCGAGTTAGATGTCCAAGATCAGAATGCTCCCAGTCTCTTGTGAGAAATAGTATTTAAACATTACTCTAAGGCCCACAGAAATTACATCATTTTTGACACTTAGGTTTTCCCAGTATTCATATTGTATCATCTTAACACCTGAGTTCTCAGGCCACAAACTGCATTATTTCGCAATCTAACACCTGCTCAGAAACTTACAACAAGACATTTCACAAATACACTCCAGGAGAAACTAGAGCAATAAAGCATCTTCCACATGTAAATTCTGGCCATAAACTTTAGCCTTAAAACAATGGGCATGAAACCTTCATCCAGATGCACTGGAGCTGAATTCTAACATGAAAGGGTCACAACATGCTTCACTGGGCCAGTAGAGTGCAATGTTGTCACATATTTTGCAGTTCCACATTTTACAGTATTCTTTTACACTCAAGAAACATGCCTGTATTTTACATTTATTTACAAATGCCAGAATTATATATCAAATTCTATTTGGCTAGGCTGGCAGCCTTCGCCCATCTCTCCCCAGTGGTCATATAGCTCACCATACTTTCTTAAAATAAATCAGGTGGCAAGGACCCTGAAAGTAGAAAGTAAAATCAACAACTGTCAGCAGTTTTAGTGAGCATGTCTGCTTGGTTGCTTGAATGAGTGGCTAGTTGGTTACTTTACTATTTTAAGAATCCTACCCTTACATTCCTGTGGTAGTTTTTAGCCCTTATATTTTGCATACAAATAACCCAGAGGTGGACAGAACAAAGATAAGTTAGGACATTTACTTGTTGCCCCTATCCATGAGGGACATGGGTGCTATGCCAGAAATGAATTTGTTGATTTGCATCCATTTATCCAAAGTCCACTTGAATAGAGTATGAGAAGTGCTTTGCTTTATCTGGAGTGGGAGACTGTTCCACAAAAGAGGTATTCTCTGTGATATATACCTGTCCCTCCAACATGTTCTGTCTACCTTGCAAAAGAGATTGAGATCCCTTGAGCAGTTGTTCATGCTACCATTGAAGTTGTGAATGTGTAATAGATATGATAGGATAGGGTTCTCCTGAGGGTCTATACATGAAGTTGCCTGTTAGTAGTCTGTATGATACTTAAAGGGATAAGGTTTTTAGTTTTTGTGATTCCGTGCCTTTTTAGTGAGAAAGTGTTGTGGTTACTCCAGTTCTGACAAGCATTTGGACAGGTACATGCCAAACTGGGCAATATATTCAATGATCAGCCTGATGAGAGCCACATACAGTGGACTGATTAAATCCCTAGACATGAACGCTGTACCTTTAGATATTAGCTGTGTGAGGGAAAAAGGACTTCCTTACAGTAGTGGACACATCGGGATCAAATGACAGTTCATTGTCAACAGAGGTTCCCAGATCCCTGAATACTGGATCAATTTTCAGGTGATGTCTGTGTGATTGTTACAAGGGCAGTCATGCTTGCCAAAGAATACAACTGTACATTTCTTGGCATTTTGTTTTAGTCCATAGTCTTAAAAAACAGCTATTTGTTTGGGAAAGGCCCTTTCAGAGGATTTTAGTGTCCCCTGGAAAGTTTATAATGGCCCCAAGTTTACATTCTGCAAACTTGGTCAGCTGTAAACCACTGCTGACAGATCTTTTTCCCAGGTTCTTTTTCTGAACCAATTTCCTATCCATCGAGTTACATAAGGATTTAGATTTGGCTGAGAGTTTATTTATGATACACACTGTGGGATGGTGCTGAATGCCTGTGCAAGATTTAGATAAGCACTGTGTTATGATTTGCCCTCAGCCATTGCTTCAGTAGCCTTCTCAAAAATGACCAGGTTAAGTTGAAAGGATCTGCTCTTTAGAAATCTGAACTAGCTTGGGTCGAAAATGTGTAGGCTACCTATGCCCTTTGAATACTTATTCTTGGGAGATTTGGGGGGTGTAGGTGCAGGTGTGTGATGAAGTATAGAAGGGGAGAGGGGGATGAAGTTTAAACTAAATTTGTATGTCTTCTGGGTCTAGGTTTGTGCTATCCTTTACTATCAGCTCTGTGTAGTACTGGGCATTATTTCTCAGATTTCTAAAATAGTTAAAGGAAGAATTTTCACCTGGCTGGCTATTTTTACCTCATATCTGCTCTTGATTGATTTAGTCAGGGTCTAAAGTTCCTTGTTAAGTTTAGCAATAGCATTATTGGCCTCTTGGGAGTTAAATTTAGTTTTACATGCAATGATTTTTTTTCTTTTATTATAGAGCCTGTTTATATTAGAGTTAAACCACAGGGATTTATTTATAAGTTTGGCATTTTATTTACTTCTATGGTGAATGGACACATGCATAGAATTTAGCAGTAAATGATTCAATGTAAGCAGTGGGATCATCAAAATGGAAGGGGCTTTTGAATTTAGCTAAGCCATCACTCAGTTTAAGCAGATTAGCCTTGCCATAATCTTTGAATACTGAGGTATTGGAAGATGCTTCTGGTTTAAATTTTAAGGTGAATGTGACTGATTTGTGGTCCAGTTTAACCAGAGAGGGAGTTACAGTTGGTGGGGAGCCAAGTTGTCCCATATAGGCAAAGACCAAGGACAGGATTATATCACACATAGTTCGCATGCAAACTAATTGGTCCAGAGAGTTTGTATTTTTGAAGTCCAGAAATATCTGGTCATATAGGTTTGAGGATGTATAAGTCTTCTAGTTAGCTAAATCTAAATCCCTGCATAACTCAGTGGGTAGGAAATTGTTTCACAAATAGAACCGTAAATTAGGGGTAGTAGAAGTATCCTCCAAGAATGATGTTTAGCTTAATGCATAGTGACTCCATACTGATTAGATAAGAGGTGTGGGCTGAGGGGGGAGATAGAGAGGGTCCTATAGCTAGCTATGATATGATAATGGGGTTTGTTAATAGCAAGCTGGACAATGACTTGTTCCAGGTCATTTTCTTGTTTATAGAGTTTGGAGGTGAAATGACTTCTTAAGATTATAGAGGCACTGTCACATTCAGTGCCATCATCTAATAGGGTGGGCCTAAACATCTGGTAGACATTGAAACCCTGCACTGATGGAGTGGTCTCATTGGTCTTGGACCATGTTTCTGTGATGATATTGCATATATCCATTTATTCCCCTCCCCAGGGCAAGGAGTGCTTGTAAGGAGTGAAGCTTTTTGTTAAATCTCATAGTACTTTGCAGCAATATCTTTGTTATCCAGATTCTGTTTTGATATAATGGGTACTTTAAAAAGGAAGTATGGGGGTGAGCAAGGATTTAGCCTATATATATATATATATATATATATATATATATATATATATATAATATATGAAAGCCTTGGGAGAAGAGTTGCAGGCCATCTCTGACAAAGTTTGGACAGTCTACTATGTCCTGATATATATTGGACTCCCTAAGAATGGCACCAGAAGCTAAGCTGATTGCTGAAGTCCATAATCATGTTTATGAGATTGATCACTGCTGCAGTAGCCTTTGCTATATGGGTTATATCCTACATAGGATACAATAACTGGCTATCTTCCAAAGCACACCTTCCACATATCCAAACCATCAGCCAGCTCGAGCCAAGCTGACTAAAAATATAGACTTGGATGCCAAGCCCCTTAGAGCTTTCCTGCTGTTGAAGAGTAAATTTCTCTGAGGCTTTTGAAGATAGATCAGCTAGTGTTGTTCCTTTGCTGGGCAGATAAGTTCCCTTTGGGAAAAAAATTTCCTTTAAAAAATGTTTGTTAAACAACACTTTCCTAATCCAGAAAGTGTTTTTAAAGCTTGGAGTGTGTGTTTTAATGTACTGTCATAAGACTGTATTGTACTCTTAAGCAAGGGAGCACTCATTTTCTTGCCATTTTAAAAGTTGTTTAAAGTTATTGAAAACCATTTTTTCTATGGAGTAAGTGTATTTATTTTACTTGGAAATGAGGGCCTCACAAAGTGTTTTAAAGTACTTTTTACATGTGCTTTTATGTAAAAAAAAAGTGACCTTTAAAAACACTGTTTTTATTGTCTTTTGCTGCTTGTTTTCACTGGGGAAAAAGACATAATTTTCGACTTTACCATAAAACAAACTGTCAATCCCACAGTCAATCATCCATTCAGTCACAAAAAAAAAAACCTTGAGCAAACAGCTTTTGCCACCACAGCAGGCTAGCAATTTGCCTCAGCTGCAGGTGGTTGACTCTGCTGTGGGTATTTGCTGTATCTCATCTTTTACCATAGGTCCTTCTGGCGTAGCATCTACAGCCACTATGGGCCGAGAGTTAGTCACATCCTCTGTGATAAAGAGTAGTTGGTGGCAGATGGTACTACCGTATAGTCTGGGCAGAAAGGGGCATATAGCTGGAGAACCTAGGAGTGTCTGTGTGTTTGCAATATAAATCAAATCTCAAAGTGTGTGTGTGTCAGCTACTTGGGCAAGGACATGAAGCACTGGTTAGACAGAGAAGGTACTGGAGGTTTTGGCTTGACTGCTTGGCTGAGATCTGAACCATATAGCTATGCCAGTGGGGAGTCTTATTGGGGATCTGGAGAGAAAGGGAGAAACCAGCCCCAGACTGACGGTGATCTCTTTGTGCTCTTAAGGGAAATTGTACTTTACTGTGTGTGTGTGTACTTGTTATACTCCCAGTGTGGATGCCCCTCACTGGGGTTAGTGGTGAGGATTGAGGCTCCTTGATTACTGCGCCAGTGCATGGCCATCACATATTAATTATTTGGTAATGGTGGGATATCCACATCAAATATTGTTTGATAGTGGTGAGTTAGCCATATCACATATTAATTGGCTTGTAGTGGTGTGGATGGTGAATTCCTTTAGCTTGTGTACAGTGATCACTGAAGGTGCATTTGTACTGTAAATCAGCCATGCAGTGAACATTCAGAGTTCAGATCACAATTGTTTTATTTCTTTTATTAGCTTAAGTTAGTCAGGGAGAGCAGGCGATCATGTCAGCAGAGGAGTATGGCAAGCTGACAAGGAGCCAGTTGGCTGAGATGTGCCAGGCTAAAGGACTGGTGCATGGAAACCTGACTAAAGCAGACATAATGGCAGCTTTGGTCACAGTTGCATCTGAGAATAGGAACCAGGAAGATGACAAGACTGGCCATGGAGATGTACAACACTCAGAGAATGGACAGCTCTACCTTTCTACAGAGGACTTAAACAGCCATCTGGAGCTAAAGAGACTTGAGTTGGAGGCCAAGCATTTGGAAATCGAAGCAGCAGAGAGACTGAGGCATCTAGAGTGAGGAAAATGAGAAACTGCTATGCCTGAAAGCTGAGGAGAAGGAGAGGCAGAGGCAGCAAGAAAAGGAGATGCTGACTCTTCGCCAGAGTAATCGAGGTAATGGGGAAGGGAGTAACTGAACCCCAGAAGCAACAAATGTCAGTAAATGTCTTCCACAGTCTACAGAGGGGGATAATTTTGATAGTTTCATTCACATGTTTGAGAGGGTATGTAAACAGTATGATGTTGACCAAAGGCTCTGACTATGCTTCCTGACCCCCTTACTCCATGGTAAAGCTGTAACTGTTTTCTCCAAACTGTCTGACAATGATTTCCTAAATTATAATGCTGTAAAGAACATTGTTTGCTAGAATTGTTTAAGCTAACATCTGAAACTTATAGGAAAATGTTTTGTAAGCATAGACACAAGGCAGATGAAAGTGTGTGTGAACATATGTTGCTGAACTGAGCACTTATTTTCATAGATGGGTAATTGGATGTCAGGTCACCACTTCTGAAGGTCTGGCAGACCTTTTGGTGAGGGAACAAACTTTTAGCACTTTGCCTGAGGACACGAGGATCTGGTTAGCTGTTAGACAATGTGCTACTTCAGATGAGTTGGTGAAGAAGGGAGGCCTATACCTAGCAAACAGGGCATCACTGGACAGGAAAGGGACCCCCAGTACTGCTCATGGGTCTAAGGGAACCCATGGTGGTCAGACAGTAGCAGTGAAGCCACTAGTCCAGCTACATATCCAGGACCTAGGGTTAAATGTTTTAAAAGCAACCAGTGGGGCCATGTGGCATATATATGTCCATGGAGGCAAGGTGGGGAACAAAAAGTGAGAGAACCAGTAAGTGGGAATGACAAAATGCCAATAGTAGGTTGTCTTGAGACAACAGGGATAGCAAACTACCATCCTGCAGATGTCCTGATTGGGAAGGATTTTGATGAAGCAGTACCATGTGTTTATGCAGTTACACACAGTCAGACTTGGAGAGAAGCATGTGGGTCTGGTAGCATGGGTGAGACCCAGTCAGACCACACACTTGCAGCCAGGACTGGTGAAGTGATTATTTTAGGGAGGGAGCTACTCTTTAGCAGTGAGACTGAAGGTGAGCCACATCTGCTTGTTGGTACTGATGTTCCCTTGGAAAGAGTAACTGCAAAAGTAGAGGTAAATAGTAGTACCCAGGCTGACCGTGAGGCACCGCTGTCAGAGAATGCCAGACGTCCTGTGGAAGGATAGCTGGGAAGGGTTACAAAGAGAGAGTTGAGACAGGTTCAGCTCCCAGACCCTACATTACAAGGCTTGAGGCAGGTAGTTAGTGAGGCACCTGATTCTCAAGGGAAGGGGGAATCTGTATACTGGGACAAAGGGTTACTGTACAGAAAGTGGATCTCTGAGAGAGCGCTAGTAGGTAAGAGGATACAGCAGATGGTAGTGCCTAGAGCCTACTGTCTGGGACTTTTAGCCATAGCACATAATACTCCCTTTGCAGGTCATATGGGCATAAAATGTACAAAGGGATGTATTATGCAGAACTTCTATTGGCCTGGGATTTCCAGAGATGTAACAGGGTACTGCAGGACCTGTGAGCAGTGCCAAAATGTAGGCAAGGCAGGAGACAAGGTGAAAGCTCCCTTGATGCTTTTGCTGTGATTGAGGAGGTAATTCATAGGGTAGCTATGGATATTGTGGGGTCTCTGAGTACCCCAAGTTCCATAGGGAAAAAAGTACATCCTAGTGGTAGTAGAGTATGCTACAAGATACCCTGAGGCAGTGGTTTTGTCCTCCATTGAGGCAGAAAAGATGGCAAATGCTTTGCTAGAGATTTTTAGCAGTGTATGTTTCCAAAAAGAAATACTGACCAACAGAGCTGCCAGTTTCATGTCAGACCTGCTAACTTGTCTGTGGAAGTACTGTGGGGTGAAGCACCTAAAGACCACTCCCTACCATCCCCAGACTAATGATCTTGTTGAGAGGTTAAACTCTACACTCAAGTCCATGCTATGGGCATTTGCAGACCAGTCTAAGAGGGAGTGGGACAAATATTTGCCCCATCTGTTTCCTTACAGAGAGGTTCCCCAGGAATCTACAGGTCTTTCACCCTTTGAGTTGTTGTATGGGAATAGGGTGAAGGGACTTCTAGACTTAATTCGAGATGAGTGGGAGGGTGAGTGTGAATCTCACCAGGAGTCTGTTGTGGCATATGTCCTAAACCTCAGGACAAGGCTCAGGGAACTCATGGGCTTGGCCCAGGATAACCTGGCAGAAGCCCAACAACAGAAAAGGTCTGGAATGACAGGAATGCTCAAGCTAGAGAGAGTATGCTGTAGGGCAGCAGGTAATGGTTCTCATTCCTGTCAGACACAACAAGCTGCAGGCAGCTTGGGAGGGACCCTAAAAGGTGATAAGGAAGGTCAGTGATAACTACATGGTAGGCAGGTGACAGGGGCACCAATTGTACCATATTAACATGATGAAACTTTAACATGATAGGAAGGCCATTGTGCTGAGTATTTGCAGTGGATTGCAGGAGTAGTCTGAGGGAGATGTGGTGACTGATCTACTCAGTGAGGCTCAGACTGACACCTCAGTGGAAGGGGTAGCTATCTCCTACCAGGTTCGAGAAATCCGAGCAGTGTTACAGGAGTTAGGGGACATGTTCACTGGGAAACCAGGGTGGAGCACCAGGTGGATACAGGATCTCAAAGGCCTATTAGGCAGGCCTCTTATAGGGTTCCTGAGAGAGTCAAGCAGACTGAGGGAGGAGATACAGGAAATGTTGGAACTAGGGGTAATTCAGGAGTCCAACAGTTCCTAGGCCTCCCCAGTGGTGCTGGTATCAAAGAAGGATGGCAGCACCAGGTTCTCTGTAGACTACATAAACTTAAATAGTCACACAAAGTCAGATGCTTATCCCATGCCTAGGACAGATGAACCCCTAGAGCAGCTGGATGGGGCTAAGTATCTTACCAAGGGTTATTGACAGGTGGCCTTGACTCCCAGTGCTAGAGAGAGGTCAGCCTTTGTGACTCCTTTTGGCTTGTGTGAGTTTACAAAGATACCCTTTGGGATGCAAAATGCCCCAGTGACTTTCCAGAGGCTGGTAGATCATATCCTAGCAGGAGCAGGAGATTTTGCTCTTGCTTACCTAGATGATATCGCCATCTGCAGCCATTCCTGGCAAGATCACATTCAGCATGTCAGGGAGGTGCTGGGCAGACTGCAGAGGGCATGGTTGACCATTAAGCGCAGCAAATGTCACGTGGGTATGGCAGACATCTCCTACCTGGGACATAGAGTGAGAAGTGGTAAGATCAGGCCAGAATCTGCCAAAGTGGAAGCCATTCAGGCATGGCCTGCACCTGTTACCAAAAATCAGGTGAGGGCATTTTTACTGGGTACTACAGAAAGTTTGTCCCCAGTTATAGTACCATAGCTGCTCCCCTCACAGACCTGACAAGGAAAAACAGGCCAGATAAGGTAGTGTGGATCCCAGCATGTGAGCAGGCATTCCAGAAGCTTAAAGAAGCTTTGTGAGGACCTCCTGTGTTAACCAGTCCAGATTACAGCAAATAATTTGTTATGCAGGTGGATGCTTTGAACCATGGGGTGGGGGCTGTACTTAGATAGATTTTTTCAGAGGGAGAAGAGTGGTTTATCTCAGTCATAGGCTCCAACCTAGGGAGGAATGCTATGCAGCTGTAGAAAAGGAATGTCTAGCCATAGTGTAGGCACTGCAGACATTTCAGCCTTATCAGTATGGAAGAAAATTCAGTGTAGTTACAGATCACAATCTCCTAACATGGTTACATCGAGCCAGCCAGCAAAATGCCAAGTTACTAAGGTGGAGCCTAGGGTTGCAAGCATATATGTCAGTGCAGCACCACAGTGGGAATAGCAATGCCAATGCAGATGGGCTGTCAAAACAGGGAATGGGGTAAAGTATACCCAGATATTCATAACCCTCTCAAGCAACGTTTCTCAAGGGTCACTTGAAAAACTAGCTTGAGTTCTCTGGGGGGGGGGGATTGTTAAGGCTGCCAGCCTAGCTAGATAGAATGTTTGATCTGAAGCTAGGAGACTAGATGTCTGGGCTAAGAAATTCTTTCTATTGTTTTAAGACAGAGATAATTACTGTTTTACATGTAAAGTGTCTTTTATTGCTGTGGCTTCCTGGCAGGTGCAGATTACAAATAAAATGTTAAAATTTAAGTTATGTGAGCCTGGGAAACTTAAGTAGAGGTCTCAATAATGATGTAATCTGAAATGACTCAGCAGTAATGGATATTAACAAGTTAAAACTTTCTCAGAGAGAAGGATTTAGCATTTTGTAATTTGTGTCTGAACCTGAACACCAACTCACCAGCACTTGCTTGCTCTGTAAGTAGAATTTAGAACAGTGATTTCTCTTAGAGAGAGAGAGAAATAAAGCCAGATTAGTCTAGCTGTTTTCTATATTTATGTGAGACTATCCTACAATGTTGTTTTAAAGTATTTCCTGTGATTTCTGAACTCTCTCATATCATTGTGTTGAATGAATAAGTATTGTCTTGTGTTTTTATTTATTATTATTAAATATTTAAACATTTCAACTGTGGCTGTTTTTTGTAGAGATAATTTAAACTCTAGAATACTTGCATGTACTTGGTGATACTGTATAGGCCACTCCTAAATAGCCTTCCAGTCTCATTCACACTTACTGTTTGGATAACAGTAACATTGCACAGTAGAATTGGACACCCTTTGGTAAGGGCCTTTTGAGAAGCTGATAAGAATATTTGGTGGCAGGTGGTATTACCGCATAGTCTGGGCAGAAGGGAGTATAGCTGGAAAGCCTGTGCCAGCCTTCCCCAAGAGTGTCTGTGTGTGTGTACATAAATCAAATCTCAAAGTGTGTGTGTGTCAGCTACTTGGGGAGGGACATGAAGCACCGGTTGGACGGAGGGGCTACTGGAAGTTTTGGCTTGACTACTCGGCTGAGATCTGAACTCTATAGCTGTGCCAGTGGGGAGTCATTGGGGATCTGGAGAGAAAGGGAGAAACCAGCCCCAGACTGACTGTGATCTCTGTGTGCTCTTAAGGGAAATTGTACTTTACTGTGTGTGTACTTGTTATCCTCCTAATGTGGACACCCCTCACTGGTGCAAGTGGTGAGGATTGAGGCTCCTTGATTATTGGGCCAGTGCACAGGCGTCACATGAGTCACTACTCATAGTTTACAGTGTGTGTATGACTCCGCTGATACTTGTTTCCTGGGCTATGGCCACTGGTACTCTTTTGAGATTTTCCTGGCTGCATTTTCAGAATCTTCCAGATGATGTTAAAACTGAAATTTTAAATTATGCTTTGGATGGAGATTTAGTTTTGGGGCCCTCTACTGCAGAGTTAATCAAAAAGTGTGATGAAAGGAGTATGTTGACACAGGGAATCTCTACAATTTTTTAGCCGTCCTTTTCAAGATTTTTTTAAAGAAATTCTCTAACCTCTCATTCAGTTTTGGCAAAAAAATAAATAAATAAAATTAAAAAAGAAAGAACAGTCTCAACAACATGCAGGTAAATGGATATTTAAGTAGAAATAGCAAGGGGGCTCCAAATGAATTCTGGAAACCTCCAAAGACAGTAGAACAAGTCATAATGACTATTCAAAAGGACCTTGTCCCCCTTTCCAACCCCATCATGGCAACCAATTTTCCCTTCTAGAAAGTCTGAATCTCCACTTTTCTGTTTGGCAGCAGATAGTTTCACACAAATGGATTCGGAAAATCATTCATCAAGGTTATAGATGGCAGTGGGAGGAAATGTCTCCTTTCCAGGGGATAATCCCTCATCCACCAGAACAGACTTTTACTTTCACGTGTTTTTCATCACATGCTATCCCAGGTTGTGACAAAATCAGTTCCCCTTCCCAGGGGAGAAAGGTTTTTATTCAATTTATTTTTATTTATTTATACATTGCCCTTTGTGTACCAGCTAGGTCCAAAGGACCCCATTTTCAGCTGAGGCCAGGGAGAAAAGCTCCAAGAGATACAATGAGATGAAATACTATATACAATAGTGTAAGTTACTAAATTATTGGTCTCCAGGATATACAATAGCTTAAACTAGAATAATGAATAGTGTAGGTTTATCATGATTAAATAAGCAGGTAAGAGAAAGTTAAAAAAATCACATATTCTGTTGGATATAGCTTCTGAGACATCAAGAGTATAAAAAGTAACTAATTAATGACTGTAAAAATGAGTAAGAAGATTAAAGGAAACATTTTATAAGAAAACTGAGGAAGATCTCAGGAATATAGAGAAAGGAAGTGTTAGTATGTGAAGATTTGGAGTGTGTTTGGAAAAGTATAGTAGCAAAAGGTGGTTATAGAAGAAGTGGAGAAAATTAACAGTGCAGAGATGCAATGGTTTGCATTGTCACCTCACAGCAAGAGGTTCTCCAGTTGGATTCTCAGCTAGGATGCCTTCTATTTGAAGTTTGTATGTCCTCCCTGCATTTGTGTGGGTTTCCTCCATGTGCTCTGGTAACAGTTTTGAAGACATGCATGTGGAGCATTTCTCCCCGGACCTGTGCTGAAAATTGGCTAGTTCCAAGTCGGACTTTCCCAGTAAACAAATGTTAAATAAAGAAGGGTGGTCTGTTTAGTTAGAAGTGGGAGAGGAGTACTAGATTAGGAAATGTAGTAAGGGAAAGACAGTTGATAAATGGAGGTATGATGGGAGTTTTATATCAGGCTTATTACAGGAGTAGGTCCATGATTTTGATAGATATTCCTTTAGCTCATATTTGAAGGATGAGAGTTTAGAGTTTGATCTTATGTTGATTGGTAGGGTGTTCCATGCTTTGGTGACTGTAGGCATAAAGATGATGACCTGATGAATTTTTTTTTTTTTTTTATGCACATGTAGGACTTGGAGTTGTTTGCCTTCTGATCTTGGTGGCGGTCTAGGTTGATATCTCTGAAGTAAAGTACTGAGGGTAGGGCAGGCAATGAGATTATGAATTATGCTGTGGTTGTTCAAGCCATTTGAGTTACTTCTGGGAAGTACAGTAATAGGTATGGTAAGTTGCACCAATTGCAAATTTGGCAGTTTTGTTGTAGAATGATTTAAGACTTGACTTGAGGGAAGTATGGAGATTAGTGAAAAGAGGAGCTCCATAAAGTAGTGAGGGTAATAAGTAGGTGGTGGCAAGGGTGGTTTTGGTAAATATATTTAGAATTTGTTTATGCCTATAGAGCATATTTAGATCCTGATGATTTTTTTTAAATATTGTTCTTGATGTGAAGAACACATTTGAGATTTTTGTCCATAGTTACACCTAAGAGTTTAGTATGTTGGACAAATTAAATTTCAGTATTATTATTGGTAGTTCCCTATTAGAAGACCGAAGACGCATTCTTTCAAATGCATCTTGGTCAAACTCAAAAGCCTGAAATGGCAAAATATCAAAGCGGCTTTTCAGTGAATTCTTTCCCTGGGCCAGGGAAAGAATTTGCTTGGCCGCTTAGTTACTTTGCCATTTTCGGCACTGTAGTGCAGTCTCAGAGTTGGTATATTTAAATAGGGGGGTGTGGAAGGAAAAGCCCCTCCCCCAGTTAATGTAATGTTTAAAGTGGGGTTTTTTTTTGTTTTTTTTGTTGGAACATCGATTTTTTTCCCTAGGAAAAAAAGTGCTGTTCTGACAGTTCGAAATGGTAAGCTTTTGCTTACATAGGGCTGATTAATCACTGTTCACTTTTTTAAGCATTCAGTGATCTAATATAGACCCTTATTGGAGAGGATCTTAAAATTGGTTTTATCTAGGGAAAATGTTTTGAGGTGGATAGAAGGAGTTTACTTTTTGGGGGTTGACTAATAGTTGTGAATTCCTAAAGCAAGATTCAAGGGAAGTGAGGGCTTCTTGAGTTATTTGTTGAAGATGCAGGAGATTATCTGAGGAGCATATAATAGATGAGTCATCTGAATATTGAATCAAAGAGCCTTGACAGGAAGAGAAATGAAGATTATTGATAAAGATGTTAAAAAAGGGACTGTGAATTTAGCCTTGGGGAATGTCAGTGATATTGGTTATTTGTGGTGAGAGGGTTACTTGCCATTTTACTGATTGCTGTCTGTTGGTTAGATAGCAAGTAAACCATTTGATAGAGGAGATGGAAATACCAAAGGCAGACAGTTGGTGTAGAAGTTTAGGATGGGAAAGTAAGTCAAAAGCCTTTGATAGGTCAAGAAATAGTTTATAGACAAGTTTTCCAAAGTCTGTAGTGTTGTGTTATTGAGGGTATTATATTTAGGATAATTTTGATTGGTATACCAAAAATTCACAAGGATCCCCTGAAACCTCCATTTAGGCAGATTGTTTCTGCTCCACGTAACAAACCTGTTAATATCTCTAATTTTTTGGACTCCGTTCTTAACCCAATTATTCAGCTTAGTAATTTCTATTTGAAAGATTCCTGGGTATGCATAGACCAATTGAAAAATTATACATTCACTAATGAGGAAACTATGATGTTTGTTCATTATATACTACAACTGAACAGGAGGAAGTTTTTGAATTTGTTAGACAGTATTTAAATAAATATGTAAAAAATAGTTTTGCTTTAGATAATATTTGTTATTAAATTTAACAACTTTTTCTCTTTTGGCAATAGCACATATCAACAAGTTCGGGGTAGCCATGGGAGCTCAAGTTGCACCCGCTTTCACTAATCTTGTAATGTGCTGGTGGGAAGAGGAATACCTTACTAAATTATCATATTTCAAATATGTCACTTTTTATAAACGTTACATTGATGACCTCTTTTTTATTTAGCCTGGTGACTTGCATTCCCTTGAAGAGTTTTTGTCACAGATTAATAACGGTGCAGTGGTTAAAATTCATTGAAAGTAAAGGCATCACAGTTAATTTTTTGGATCTTCAGAGCACTATGGTCAAGGAACAAAATATGTTTGAGTAAAATTTGTAGAAAAGAGACCTTTACTAATAATTATTTGCATTTCAATAGCTACCAACCAACTTTTGTGAATGTATTTAGGAGGGCAGGTCATCAGATTTAGTCGTCTCATCAGTGATGGCCGTAGTTTTTTTTAAAGAAAATATAACTTTAATGATGCTAAACATAGAGATAGTAAGTATCCCCCAATTCTGAAAGTAGGTTTTAGTTCAAACCAGTTAGTTGAAGGTAAATTAAAGAATGACTCTTGTGAACATAGATGTTCCTTCCTTATTCCAGTGAGCGTTGATAGTCCTGTCATTTGTAACATAATTTCTGAGAACTGGAAGATCCTTTTAGGTAACCCAGAATAAACACAAATAATAGGTAATTTTCCTAATTTCATTTTTAGAAAAACTAGGAATTTAAAACAAATTTTGGAGAAGACTTCAAAGCAGAATATTACAGCAGGTGTGAAATCGAGAGGTACCTTTGCTTGTCATAATTGTAATTATTGCAGATTTATTTATAGTATAGGGAGTTTCATTTTAAATGTATTATGTTTTAACAGCAAGGAATAGGTATTACTGTCACAGTGATGGATTAGTGTATCTTACATGTTGTTCCAAACTGTGACAGTTTTTATACTGGAAAAACTGTACATAGGTTAGTTGACAAGATTAGAGAACATGTTTTAGCAGTTAAAAAGAAAGATACCAGAAATGCATTAGGCAGACATGCTGAGGAGTGTAAAGACTTTAGAAAGGTCCTGTTTTTAGTGGTTGAACAGGTAGACAAGACAGACTGCATACTTACAGCCAGGACTGCTGAGGTGGTTACTTCAGAAAGTGAGCTACGCTGTAGCAGTGAGACTGAATGTGAGCCACAGCTGCTTCTGGGTACTGATGTTCCCTTGGACAGGGTAACTGCAAAGGTAGAGGTGAGTAGTAGTACCCAGGCTGACATTGAGGCACTGCTGGCAGAGAATGCCAGACTTCCTGTGGAAGGGGAGCTGGGAAGGGTTACAAGGAGATACTTGAGACAGGCTCAGCTCTCAGACCCTACATTGCAAGGCCTGAGGCGGGTAGCTAGAAAGGCACCTGATTCTTGAGAGAAGAGGGAATCTGTATACTGGAACAAAGGGTTATTATACAGAAAGTGGACCCCTGAGGGAGGGCTAGAAGGTGAGAGAGTACAGCAGTTGGTAGTACCTAGAGCTTACCGTCTGGCACTTTTAGCCATGGCCCATGATATTCCCTTTGCAGGTCATATGGGCATAAAACGTACAAATAGGCATATTATGCAAAACTTCTATTGGCCTGGAATTTCCAGAGATGTAACAAGATACTGCAGGACCTGTGAGCAGTGCCAAAAGGTAGGCAAGGCGGGAGACAAGGTGAGAGCTCCTTTGATTCCTTTGCCTGTGATTGAGGAACCATTTCAGAGGGTAGCTATGGATATTGTGGGTCCTCTGAGTACCCTAAGTTCCACAGGGAAAAGATATATCCTAGTGATTGTAGATTATGCTACATGATACCCTGAGGCAGTGGCTTTGTCCTCCATTGAGGCCGAGAAGGTGGCAAATGCTTTGCTAGAGAATTTCAGCAGGGTACGTTTCCCAAAGGAAATAATGTCTGACAGAGGTGCCAATTTTATGTCAGACCTGCTGGCTTGTCTGTGTAAGTCCTGTGGGGTGAAGCACATGAAGACTACCCCTACCATCCCCAGACTAATGGTCTTGTTGAGAGGTTAAACTCTACAATCAAGTCCATGCAACAGGCATTTGCAGATACCTTTAAGAGGGAGTGGGACAAATATTTGCCCCATCTGTTGTTTGCTTACAGAGAGGTTCACCAGGAATCCACAGGTTTTTCACTCTTTGAGTTGCTGTATGGGCATAGGGTGAGGGGACCTCTAGATTTAATTAGAGATGAGTGGAAGGTGACCGTGAGTCTCACAAGGAGTCTGTTGTGGAATATGTCCTGAACCTCAGGACAAGGCTCAGGGAGCTACTCATGGGTCTGGCCCAGGAGAACCTAGCAGAAGCCCAACAACAGAAAAAAGTGTGGTATGACAGGAATGCTCAAGCTAGAGAGTATGCTGTAGGGCAGCAGGTGATGGTTCTCATTTCTGTCAGACACAACAAGTTGCAGGCAGCTTGGGAGGGACCCTACAAGGTGATAAGAAATGTAAGTGATGTTAACTACATGATGGAAGTGCTAGGCAGATGACAGGGGCACAAATTATACCATGTTAACATGATGAAACCTTACCATGATAGGGAGGACCTTGTGCTGAGCATTTGCAGTGGATTGCAGGAGGAGTCTGAGAGAGATCTGGTGACTGATCTCCTCAGTGAAGCATGGACTGACACCTCGGTGGAAGGGGTATCAATGTCCCAGCAGCTATCTCCTACCCAGCTTCTAGAAATCCGAGCAATGTTGCAAGAGTTTGGGGGCATGTTCACTGGGAAACCAGAGAGCAAACACCTGGTGCAACACCAGGTGGATACAGGACCCCAACGGCCTATCAGGCAGGCCCCTTATAGGGTGCCTGAGGGAGTCAAACAGACTCTGAGGGAGGAGGCACAGGAGATATTGGAACTAGGGGTGATTCAGTCCTGGTACTGGTGCCAAAGAAGGACGGCAGCACCAGGTTCTGTGTGGATTACAGGAAATTAAATAGTCACACAGAGGCAGATGCTTACTGCATGCCTAGGACAGATGAGGCCCTAGAGCAGCTGGGTGGGGCTAAGTATCTTACAACCATTGATCTTACCAAGGGTTACTGGCAGGTGCCTTTGACTTTCAGTGCTAGAGAGAAGTTGGCCTTTGTGACTCCTTTTGGCTTGTATGAGTTCACAAAGATGCCCTTTGGGATGAAGAATGCCCCAGCAACTTTCCAGAGGCTGGTAGATCATATCTTAGCAGGAGCAGGAGGGTTAGCCCTTGCGTACATGGATGATATTGCTATCTACAGACATTCCTGGCAAGAGCACCTTCAGCATGTCTAGGAGGTGCTGGGCAGACTACAGAGGGCAGGGTTGACCATTAAGCTGAGCAAATGTCAGGTGGGTATTCCAGAGATCTCCTACCTGGGACATAGAGTGGGGAATGATAAGATAAGGCCAGAACCTGCCAAAGTGGAAGCCATTCAGGCATGGCTTGCACCTGTTACCAAAAAGCAGGTGAGGGCATTCTTAGGGACAGCAGGGTACTACAAAAAGTTTGTTCCCAATTATAGTACCATAGCTGATCTGACAAGAAAGAACAGGCCAGATAAGGTAGTGTGGGACCCCAGTATGTGAGCAGGCATTTCAAAAAGCTTATGGAAGGTTTGGGAGGATCCCCTGTGTTAGCCAATCCAGACTATAGCAAAGAATTTGTTGTGCAGGTGGATGCTTCAAACTATGGGGTGCGGGCTGTACTTAGCCAGATTTCTTCAGAGAGAGAAGAGCACCCAGTGGTTTATCTCAGTTGTAGGCTCCAACCCAGGGAGGAATGCTATGCAGAGGTAGAAAAGGAATGTCTAGCCATAGTGTGGGCACTACAAAAACTTCAGACTTATCTGTATGGAAGAAAATTCACTTTGATGACAGATCACAACCTTCTAACATGGTTAAACAGAGCCAGTCAGCAAAATGCCAAGTTGCTAAGATGGAGTCTGGGGTTGCAAGCATATGGTTTGTCAGTGCAGCACTGCAGTGGGAGTAGCATTGCCAATGCAGATGGGCTATCAAGACAGAGAATGGGATGAGGTACACCCAGACAGACCTGACACTCTCAAGCAATGTTTCTCAAGGGGCACTTGAAAAACTTGCTTGAGTTCCCCAGGGGGGAAGAGATGTGACACTTGGGGAGAGATGGGCGAAGGCTGCCAGCCTAGTCAAATAGAATTTGATATATAATTCTGGCATTTGTAAATAAATGTAAAATACAGGCATGTTTCTTGAGTGTAAAGGAATACTGTGAAATGTGGAACTGCAGAATATGTGACAACATTGCACTCTACTGGCCCAGTGAAGCATGTTGTGACCCTTTCATGTTAGAATTTGGCTCCAGTGCATCTGGATGAAGGTTTCATGCCCATTGTTTTAAGGCTAAAGTTTATGACCAGAATTTACATGTGGAAGGTACTTTATTGCTCTAGTTTCTGCTGGAGTGTATATGTAAAATGCCTTGTATTGTAAGTTTCTGAGCAGGTGTTAGAATGCTAAATAATGCAGTCTGTGGCCTGAGAACTCAGACCAGGTGTTAAGATGATGCAATATGAATACTGGGAAAACCTAAGTGTCAAAAATGATGCAATTTGGGAGGGCCTTAGAGACATGTTTGTTAGTAATGTTTAAATACGATTTCTCACAAGAGACTGGGAGCATTTTGATCTTGGATATCTAACTCAGCACTCAGCCTAAGTTCACATGTAAGTTTCTAGCACTGTGATTTCTTGTAGGAATAGTTAAACCTAGTAAAGATTAATTAGGTATCTGTCTTTGAAATCAGACCTGTCCTACTGTATTATTTTAAGTTTCTGTGTGATCTCTGAACTCTTAGATATATCTGTGGTGCAGTAGTTTTGTCTTGTGTTAATTATTTATTATTAAATGTTTTTAAAACCTTCTAACTATGGCTGGTTTATGTAGAGATAAATTATGCTTTGGTGTACATTATATACTTATAGAGTTTACTGTCTAAGCCCCTCCAATAAGCCTAGACTGAATAGTCACATTACCATTGGATAATAATATTGCACAATAATAATTGGACACCCTTTTAATGGCCTTTTAGTAGCTGACATTATTAGCTGGGTGGTGGCAGAGATTACTACCGTATGTTCTGGGTAAAGGGGCACAGCTTGAGAATCTGTGTCAGCCTTTCACAGGAGTGTCTGTGAAGTTGTATAAATACTTATCTCAAAGTGTGTGTGTGTTGTGTCAGCTACTTGGCAGGGACACGAAGCACTGGTTGGACAGAGAGGGTACTGGAAGTTTTAGCTTGCCCAGCTAGGCTGAGACCTGGACCCTATAGCTGTGCCAGTGGGGAGTCTTACTGGGGACCTGGTGAGCAAGGGAGCAACCAGCCCCAGACTGACTGTGATCTCTGTGTGCACTTAAGGGAAATTGTACTTTACTGTGTGTATTAGTTATCCTTTTCTCTTCGGGAGATGACCTCCCTGGTGCTAGTGGTGAGGATTGAGGCTCCTTGATTGCTGGGACAGGGCACGGTCGTCACAGGCTACATACTCAGTCCTTCTGAGATGATGTTATGCAAAAGTGGATCCTTCACTTTTGCTATATCATCCCTCTGAGAAACTTAAAGGGCCTTTCTAAGATGTTAAGCAATTGTTTCATGCTATCAACAGCAAATGTAACTGAAACTGTCCTTTGAAATATTAACTTGAAGATCTGGAAACGATAAAACAGACAAAAAACATCTTGTGCAAAAAACAGCAACAGCAAACAAAACATCTAGCCAACAACTGAGTTCCTTTTTCCCTGTCCAACAAAAGATATAACCAGCAGTAGCTTGCCTTATATCTCCTCAAAAAACTTATCCCATTAAAACACATCAGCTCAACCCTTACTACTTAATCATAGGAGGTTACTAGGCTATCGACCCAGAGGTCATTTCAAGCCTTTCTGTTTCATCCCACTGCAATACCATAGATATCCTAGTCAATACCTAGGATTGTATTTATTAATGACTATTTATGTCCTGCAGGGTTGTAGGCACTATCCCTGGTAAGAATTTATGGTGCCCCATCTACTCGTCCAGGTTCTTTTTGAATAGTGTCATAAAGGTGCTCTGCTTCACATGAATTAGCAGCAGTCACTGGGAGACAAATCTGTCCCTCCAGCATGTCCTACTTAAGTCACAGGACATATTTAGGTCCCTGGAACAAGTAGCTCTAGTCACGTTTGATTTGCAAATGTTCAGCAAATTCATTAGGTTTGGGTAAGTCTCTTCTAAGAAGTCTATACGATACTGAGTATAGTGACAGGGACTTTAGTCGGCCTATGTAAGGCATGTGCTGGAGCCCCTTAATCTTTTTAGTTAGAAACCTCTGAGGTCTCTCCAATTACTGCAGGTGCTTTGAAAGGTACATGCCAAAAGGGGTGTTATACTCAATTATGGGAATGATTAGTGATGAGTACAGAGGGGGTTATAACCTCCTTTGCTTTAGAGGTGATGCCTTTGCTAATCAAGTGCGCTACATCGAAAGCCTTCCTTGCTACAGTAGACACATGTTGGTCAAAGTTAAGGTCACTGTCTACTTGTGATCCCAGATCTCTTACCACTTTGTAGCTAGATAGGGTAATGTTGTTAATTTGATAGTTGTGAAGGGCATTGTTTTTTTCTGATGAGAATGATGATACACTTCTTTGCATTCAATTTGAGACCATGATTAAGACACCAGTCGTTGGTCTGCATAAGACCCTCCTGAAGTATACTGACATCATTTGGGGATTCAATAATTGCACCTAGTTTGCAGTCATCTGCAAACTTGTTCAGCCACAGCCCCTTAGTTCTGGGCTGAATTCTGAGAAGTATATACCAAACGGGTAAGGGGCAGACTAGTGACAGGTCTGCTGGATGATGTGGAGTCACCCACTTTGATAGAGTGTGACAGGTTTGTGAGCCAGTTGGCAACCCATCTTACAACAAAGGGGTTTACATTCAGTTTGCTAAGTTTATTGGTAATGCCTGAGTGTGGGATTGTGTCAAAAGCCTTTGCCAAGTACAGGTATGCTGTGTGCAAAGATTTGCCCTCGTCAATGGCCCTGGTCACATTTATAAAGAAATCCAACATGTTTAACTTGATGAAGCCAAATTGGGTCAGATCCAGGGTTTGGAGGTCATCTATGTCTTTATTTATGAGATTCATGATGATGCATTCCATGGCTTTACAGATGAGGCTGGTCAGACATATGGGTCTATAATTCCCCTGGTCTGTTGCTAAGCCACCTTTGTGAAGGGGAATAACTTGCTGTTCTCCATTCCACAAGAACAAAGCCAGTGGTTAGGCTGTGATTGAATAGGGTACTTAATGGTAATGCTAGTTCATGTCTTAGTTTGTTTAGAAGACAGCCAGGGATGCCGTCTGGTCCCATAGAGGCTGTGTTTTTTGCCTTAGACAAGGTTTTAATGACCCGCTGTTTGGATATGTTGGGGGGGGGGGTTGGGAGCAAGGCTTGTGGTAAGTTTGGGGGAGGTAAGGGAGTGACATTATCATCAAATCCGTCCACTAGCATGATCTGTGTGTGAGATACCATTAGTCACTAGTTCATCAAATGCTTGGGTCCTACCTTTTAAGCTATGTATGTAGCTGTAAAAGGCCTTATGATTATCCTTGGCTGTGACCGCTAAGTTTTTCTCAAAGTTACCCTTCTAGTATTTGACATGTTGTCTTATTTGCCTGTAAAGGCTGAGGAAGGTGCTTTTCCATTGTTGTGGCCTTGCCTTAGTTTTCTTAGACAGCAAATGTTTGCATTTGTTGTAAAGTTTCTATATACTTATACAAATGATTTTACAAAGCTTTAGTGTAGTTACCACTTCCAGCTTGGGGGTGGGGGGTGGGGCATGGAATGAATTAATACCTTCCGCTAGGAGGGTATAGTTTGATTTGGTGAAGTTTTTTAGTCTGACTCTGCCCTTTGTGAGTGCTGGTGTTGGTGCCAGTTTGAAGGTGACTGATTTTGTGGTCAGATTTAACTAATGAGGCTCAGACAGTTACGGTGGAGCATCTGTTTGTCATGTTAGTGAGGACCATGTCTAGTATGTTTCCTTCTCTTGTTGGGGTTTGAACAATTTGTTCCAAGACATTTGAGTTAACAAAATCAAGGAATGTTTGCGCTAGTGAGTTAGGGCTAGAGTGGATTTCTCAGTCGATGGTGGGATAATTGAAATCCCTCATAATCAGTGTGTTTGGCAATATTTGGATTGACTTAAGTTTGGTCAAGTAGGCCTCATACACATCATAATCCATGGAGGGGCATCTATAACTAGCTCAAAACAGTTCCCCTTGAGAGCATACCGTTTAATATTAGTTCTCAAGAGGGAGCCTTCTTTAGCACAAACATACACCATCTGAAAATGCAGACAGATGTTTTGCAGGGGAACAAGCCCCCTTCTGCCCTCGCATCCCCTTAATTTATTATTGTTACTCTAAGGTCACTGCAACTAGAAGAAAAATTATTACGGGCACAATATAATTAAGTGTAGTTTGCTGTTTCACTGAGACTGTGCAATCTGAGAGCAAGAATTAAAAGTTATGTACTCACCATAGCAAGGCATATGTGTTGTCCACTTTCATTCTTCCTCAACACATGGGTTCAGATCCAGCTTGGCCACATACTCTAGAATTTGGATCCAACTCTCAAGCTCCTTTCTCTGCTCATAATGTTTCTCAGTCCATCCCAAATACCTCACATCCAGTTTGTTGCCATAAGGACCCTATAGCTAAACAGAACTAGGAATAGCTGAAAGAAAAAGGGCTCAAACCCAGAGCTATAAATTCCAATAATAGTCCACCAGGTTTCTCTATAACATTCAAAGACAGGGGAATGTATGGGAGGGAAGGTGAAAATTGACAACACAGATACCTTGTTATGGTGAGTACATAATTCTTAAATTTGATGTTGTCCTTTTCATTCTTCGTCAACATATGGAACAGAGTTCCCAGCTACATTGATCTTAGGTGTCTCTCATGGAAGGATATTCTGGAGTACTGCTGAGCCAAAGGAAGCTCTACTTCTGGATATAAGATCCAGTCTGTAATGAGTAACAAAGGTATGAGCATTGGACCACGTGGCTGCTGCGCAATCACCATCAACAGATGTTCTTGACTAAAAAGCAGATGAAGTTGTCATGGATCTAGTTGAATGAGCTTTGGGTGGTTAAGGTAGGGAAGTGCCTTGTCGAGAACAGATCCAAAAAATACAACTGGTGATTCATTTAGCTAAAGTAACTTTAGAAACTGGGCAACCCAGTCTTTTCAGTGAGAAGGATACAAATAGCTGATCTGACTTTCTGATTTGCTTTGTCCTGTGTAGATAAAAATGAAATTGTCTGTGCACATCGAGGAAACGTACTGTGTGTTCTCCTTTGAAAATTTTGGAAACAAGACTGGCAAGTGAATGGATTGGTTAATGTTGGTTTCAGAAGCCACTTTAAGAAAAAAAAAAGAGTGGTTTGTCCATAAGGTAAATCTTTCTTTATGGAAAATAATATAATAGATCTTTGAAGAAAGAACCTGAAGTTCAGAAATCCTCCTTGCAGAAGTAATAGCTACCAAGAAAACTGTTTTCCATTAAAGAAAATTTAGGTCATTTTTTTGCTGAAGGTTCAAAAGGTTTCCGAGTTAAACCTTGAAGACAACAGTCTGGTCCCAAGGAAGTGAAGGATCCTTTATTGGTGACCTAAGGAGAAAAATGCCTTTTAGACAAGCTTTGCATAACTTGAAAGAAGCTAAAGCATAATGTTTGTCTCCTGTATGAAAATTGGAAATGGCTGCTAAATGCAGTTTAATGGTAGAAAAGCTAGCTCCCTATTTAAAAGGAACAGCCAAAAATTGTAGAGACTCTTCCACTTGCTCTTATAAACTTTCTTGGTAGAGTTGTTTTGCAAGGATAAAATTATGGTACACTGGGGAAGAAAGCCTGGGCTGTCTAATCATTACTGGAAGTGGAGAAACCATGTGGTCAGCTTGACGGCTTGAATATTGGGATGGCTGATTCCTGAAGGTTGTTAGAGGAGATCTGGAAATGGTTCCAGTATCCATGGAGGAGAATGAAGGTGAGACCATAGGAAGGGGAAACATGCCTATTTGAAGCCAGAAAGGGGCAGTGAGGATGGCTGAGCTGTTCAACCAGTTTGCTTTCTGCAGAAAGGATGTGGGGGATAACAGTAAATGAAACTGGAGGGCCAAACATGGACTAGAGCATTTCTTGGTGACTCTTCCTGAAGTGAGGATCAGGGCAAAATACCTGCTGCACTTTTTGTTGTTGGGGGAAGCAAAGAGATCACAGCAAAGTTGGCTCCAATGATGAAAAATGTCTTCTGCCACAGACTGTTTGAGACCACTCGTGTGGCATCAAAATGGGCCGGCTTAAACTGTCCGCTAACACATTGGGTTTTCCTGGTATATACATTGCAGCTAGAAAGCAGTTTGAGGAGATCGCCCATTCCCACACTCTCATGGCCTCTCTGCAGAGAGGGTGAGATAGAGTTCCTCCTTGTTTGTTGATGTACCAAACAACAGACATGTTGTCTGTCTGAATTGCAATAGTCCCTAGAGGAACAGCATCCCTTGGGGGGACCACTTGCCTTGGACAGTCCTCCCGAGGAAATGCCCACCCTCCCCAGTTGGGAGGTGTCCATAGTCACTGTGGCAATTGCGGGTGGTAAAACAAAAGGTCAGCGTAGATAAATGTCATCTAACTGGATCCACCAGTGGATTTCATTTGCAAAATTGGGGTTAGTTTGACTGGAAGGTACAAGGGTTGTCGAAGAACAGAATGTTGAACAGCTAGAGTTTATTGAGGAACAAGCATAAAGCATCTTGCTAAGGGAAGCAATACAATGGTTGCCATTGTATGCTAATGGATCTTAGGGTTTGAAGAACTAACATGGCTGAAGGAGATAGATGGGAGATAATCTGATGGACCTGAGACCTGAGTGGATATGTGATGAATTAGTGATGCTATTTGCGGTGTTGTGTTCAGATGTGCACCTATTAACACCAAGCTCTGAATTGGTGTCAAGTTTGATTTGGCATAATTTATTGCTATCCCCAGTGTCTAGCAAATCTGGAGCAAATAGTTTGTGGACTGTTGAAGGCGATGCTTGGAGGGGGCAGTGAGGAGCCAGTCATCCAGATATGGAAACACTCATAATCCTCTGAGTGTCAGGTGAGCAGCCCCCACTGCCATGCATTTGGTAAACACCTTGAGGACTGTGATAAGTCCAAAGGGCAGTCCTCTGAATTGGTAATGACTAGCTCCCAGCCAAATGCATAACTATGTTCTGGATTGCCTGTCTATTTTGATGTGACAGTATGCATCCTGAATATTTAGGGAGCACATCCAATCGTCCTTCCAAAGAAATGGCAGCAGGGACTGAACCATGACCATTTGGAATGTCTATTCTTTATGTACTGATTCAACTTGCTCAGATTCAGAATTGTTCTGAGGTCCCTTGTCCTTTTGGGTACTAAAAAGAAATGTGAGTAACTTCCAAATCCTATTGGTCTGGTGATACTTCTGGGATGACTCTTTTGTCTAGCAGTTTTTGAATTTCTTGATTTCTTGTGCTGCTGCTTTCCTCTGGGTGGAATATCAGGAAGCTTTTTTTCTTTTGCAAATAGGAAGTTGGAAAAATGTAATGGATTAACCTCTGGATATTATTATTAGTACCCAAGAATCTTCTGTTATATTTGCCCAGGCTTCTGGGGGCAAGGATAATCATCCCCTGACTGCATTCAAAGATGGACAGTCGGGCAGCTCTTCAGGAGTGCTGGAAGAGTCTGTTTGGAAAGGAATTACAGAAGCCCTAATTTGGAGGCCTCCCCTGCCTCTAGGGCGATGTCTATCATTGGAACTTCCTCCTCTGCCTCTGGAGGAGTTGTCTCCATGTGGATCTTGGAAACATCCCCAAGTTTTCTGGAACCACATTTTCTTACCACCTCTTTGATTCCTAAAAAAGATTCACTGAGGGGTAGAAAACTTGACTTCTGTGGCAGTCTCTTTCCTTCTTGTTTGCTGCGGGTAACTGTTTCTTTTACCAATGGACCAAATCAGGATGTGCCATTGAAGGGGGCTTTGATGAAGGATGTCTTAAAAGGTGCCATAAATTTGCATAGTTGCATCCAGGCATGTATCCTTGTGGCAATGCCTGAACTAGAAGCCCATGAGGTGCCTTCAGCTGTGTGAGAGATCAACCTCATGGAAGCATTGGAAGTTGACAATAGAGTAGCCAGCTGAGAGGATGTTCTTTTGAAATCCTCTGCAGACATGGTTTCAGAGAGTATTTGATAGCTGCTTGTTCAAATCTTTCTGCAGCCTCATGAAATGTGCCAGGTAATTATGAGACCTCAAAGTGAAGGTTGCCAAGGCAAAGAATAACTTTTCAAATCTGTCAAGCACCCTTGACTCCCAGTTTGGGGGTGGACAGAAGAGCTCTGTTCTACTAGCTCACTCTTAGTGGCTGCCACCACCATAGCATCTACTGAGACCCCTTTGCCCCAGTGGGGTCTATCCTTGGGGAGAGCTAAAAATTTACCAGATGTCTTTGAAATGGGCTCAATCGTACCTGTCTTCTTCCATGCCCATTGGGAAACAATCTATGAGCATGTCCAGCAGGGTGTAACCCAATATGCAGATGGGCCAGAACTAAAAGCTTCTAAAAATGATTCCTCTGGAGAGGGATTTGTGGAATACAAACCACCCTTTTGTCTAAGAATCGCTAAAAGTTCTCCAAAGGAAATATCAGGTGGTGATCTGGGGACCTTTCTCCTTCACTGAAATCAGTAACCTCTGTGAGAGATTCCAAGGGAGAATTTATGTGCCTCCTCTTACATGCTTTCTTCTGATGAATCTCCTCTGGGGGATGTTCATAGGAAATATCTGAAGAGATGGGGAGCTCCTCTACAGGAACTGCTTGGAAACTAGTTGGTACTGGCTGTCCCTGTGGAGTGGGCCTGATAGACTCAAAGCTTAGAACTGAAGAGGGGATGGAAACTGGATCCAAAGGATGTGAAGGTGGTTCTCCTAAAGAAAGAAAAAGCCTCTTCCATGACCTCAAAAGCAGATGGATCCAGAGAAACTGTGACCAATCACACCAGAGTCAAAGTTTCCAATACAGGCAGATCATAATTCCTATCAGATCCATGCTTCGAGGATGGAAATGGACCCGGACTGACCAAGGCTGACATTTTGGGGGGCAGGGGCAGCTCTGATAACACTGGAGTTGATCCCAACCCATGGATCCAGTGCTGACACTTTGACTCCAGGACCTGTTTTGATCCGAAGGTATCAATGCAGAACTAGTCAATGATGCCAGTGGAGTAGAAGGATATCTTCTTCAGATTTGACTCCTGACCTCTCAGGTTTTCTGATCCCGAGGCTCCAAAACAGTGGGATGGATTGGAGAAGGATAGAGAGTAGTATGAGTAGTTGGAAGGCTCACGGATCCAACAGGGAAAGGAGCCAGTATGACCCCCATCTGGATCTGAGCTCTGAGAATTTTTCACATCATCCTATCCATATCCACTTCTGATAAATTTCTAGAGGATGTGGAGGGTTGTAATATTGAATGTTTCTCTGGAAGTCTGTAAGAATGGAGAATATAGAGTAGGAGAAATTGGGTTTAGCAAATAATCCGGTGTGCGAACTCTATGAGAGGTGCCATGCTTTGGATCTAAAGGTCTGTGATCCAGTGTTGGCACCGTAGAACTAGCAGATATATTTATTCGATCTGAATGTTTTGAATCTGATGCGTTCTGATCCAGCAATTGGATCTTTGGATCCAATGACATTGAATCTGAGGGTTTTCAGATCTTAGCTGATGGCTCTGAGGAAGTCCTAGGGGACTTCAACGAGGAACGTTTTCTGTATTCAGTTGGAGCAGACTTAGAAAATTTGGCAGGGGTTTGAGCCCTAGAAGATGAAGTTGTAGCAGTAGGAAGTAGGCCTTTCAGGATCATTTTGTTGCATCTGTCAGCCAGAGCCCTTTGATTAAAGGTGGAACAGAGGCTGCAGTTGGTATCCAAGTGGCCGTCTCTGAGACAATAAACATATTCCTTGTGGGTATCTGAGTTTAGAATTTTGTGCCTATAAGAAGTGCATTCCTTGAACCCTGTCAGTTTTATAGGCATGACAGGATTGTAGGAAGAGTAATAACAATCAAGGGAAGTACACTAAAAAACTAGAGCAGAAAATAAGGGCTATCTTTTTTTTTAAGCAGTAAGGAAAGGGGAGAAAAGAGAATTATCAACTATGGTTATTAAGAAACGATTCCCTCTCTAAAGGGTAATAGGAGAAAAATACCAACTATGATACAGGTTCATAGGTTAGTACTAGGCTAACTGCCCTTTTGGGCCATTTTAAGGCTAGCCAATTATCCCTTGTGAGACTCAACTGCTGCACCTTGTGTTTGTAAGGCAAACACCTTAACCATTAGGCCACCCTCACTGCAGTGAATGCTAAGAAGGAGGATAGGGAAATCAGATAAGAATAGATTTAGAAAAAATTATTAGTAAAAATATGCAATAACTCACAAGGAATTCACTCATTTCTCACTCAAGAGAGGAACCTGCGTCTGAGCATGATGGCAGCAAATAAAATCTGAGGTAGTGGGGATGGACTGAGGCATTATTGGAAGAGGGAGGAGCTCGAGATCCAAAGTCTAGGGTATGTGGTTGAGTCAGAGCTGAGGATCAGATCTGAACCCATAGGTTGAGAAAGAATGAAAAGGACATCAGATCCATATATTAAAAAATGATCCTCCATGCATCAACTGAAGGTAGTAAGCAAACATGAAAGATAAGACATAGCATCAAGCACTGGTGTCATCTTTAATGCACCCTAAGGAAGTTAATATCTGGTAGCGGAAGGGCAATCTCAGCAGCATCATCAGTTACTGAGTGCACTCCAACATCTAGAAGACACGTTTCCCATTTTATATCCTACTGGTTTAAATAAACCATGAGTGAGAGATGTATCAACTAGGCACACAGAAGAGCGTGTTGTACAGCCATTTACAGCTCCCATTTCAAATAAATGAAAAGATCACAGTAATATGGCGCTTCACTAATAAAGCACTTACTGAACAGGTAAACAATTCAGCCATTTTTTTTCTACAAGAATAAATATAGCAGCTTTGCTTCAAGTTCTTTTTGTTTCAAGAAAACTATGTTCAGTGGAGACCTGTTCTAATCTGGATACAGTTGGTCCTTCAATCACTGACCACCTACAGGCAATGTATTTCACCGAATGCAGCCAAAATTTTACAATATGAATGTGCTAAAACTTCTATTCAGCTAGTTGGTAGTCCTGACCAAACAGTCTATAATAAGGCCATTATCAAGAAATTGGTCAAACATCTTCAGTAGCTTGCAGATCTTATCAGTTCATAGCAATAGAGTTTATGTATTTTGGCAGTACAGCCTTACTACCCTGTTGGTAGAGACCCCCTGCTAGTAACAGTGGGCATGTAAGGTATTTATCACACTTCCATTCATAAAGATCATAGACAGTGCCTCATTTATTGAAAATGAGAATGTCCACCTCCATTTCATATTTTTGCTATATGACCTTTCAGTTTCTCAAAGGGTGGCTGAAAAATGCTTTACATCAGTGTTTTAACTTTCAAGAGTGGTGGGATACCCATTTATCCATATCAAGAAGGATAGTGCTCTGTGCAAGAATACTTCCAGAGCTTGAAATTTTTCTTCCACAGACTCTTTGGTGCTTTCAGAGTCTGATGAATACTCTAATAGAGATATGTCCTTTCCCAAGGCAAGATATAGTTGGGTGCTATTTTCAGTACAGCAAGCTGCGTGAGTTTCCTCCCTCAGAACAGGGTGCAATAGGTTGATTAAACATTCTACAATTAACTAAAGTAAAAATCCCTGACAGCAAGAGTATGTTTGAAAGCTGTAGGCTACATGTATTGTTCTATCCAGGTGGCTATGAATGAGACTTTATATAAGGAAAATTCAACAGTACCCAGGAAACTTACTTCTTGGATGATATCTTGCCACTGCTCCCTGCCTTGTCAGAGTTTCACTTTTTATTACTTCAGCTTGTAAAGAATAAACGTCTGCCATTTATGGCTGTAACACAAGACTGTAGACTGACAAAAGACACCTTAGACCTTGTTTGGGGAGCTCGTTTTCAAGGTTTAAGGTTCTCATCCCAAAGGAGGCAATACATCAATTACAAAATATTGACAATCCACCTGACTCTTTCAGCATTCAAGACAGTGCTAAACCAGGAGTTCTCTAAACACTTACATATGCAATACATGAAAAGTGGTACATCAGCAAACAAGCAGATAGCAAATCTTCCCACTATTTAGATTAACCTTGATAATCTGTTAGCAAACCCCTTACCCTTCACCTGGCCTTGTCTTTCTCAAGGTCTGCACAGTTCAGTCAGCAAAGCACTCTGTCAGATGCACTAAGCAAAGCAATCACCAGCACCCATTGTCAAAATTATCATGCTGCAGTACTTTCTAAAAGTAGAACTGTTTACCTATCAACTAGACCATCAGTTCGCCCATATTGTTCCAAGTATTTTGAGAACAGACCATGGACAATAATTCATGCCTTTTCCAAAAGTTAGAATTATTGGCTTGAAATAGAGTTGGAAAATTACATAATGTGAAGCCAGTTTGCACACTAAGTCACGTCATCGGAGCTATAAGCAGTGGTGTTTGGAAATACAGTAGTAGTTTGATGAATTATAGCCATCCCTGAGAAGGTACATAGTAAACTGCACTTGTGTGGCAAGATGCATTTATCTAACTTCCTAAACATGTGCACCCTTGCACGTGAATATAGTTTAGGTAGGAATATGAAAGCATTCACCTCCATCTGTTATGTGCATTTATATTGTACTGGCAACCAGATATTCCATAATATCATGCCATACCAGCACATTCTAAAAGAAAATGGGAGGAAATCTATTCTCATAGATACACACATAACAATTACACAAGTGTTTGATAATTTATTATAGGGAAATTCATTTATCAAATACAATGTGTAACAACACATCCATATGTAGGCCATAGCTCTGAACCTTCCATTTCCAAAATGAGGAACACTAGCCCTCATAATGTGGAACAAGTGGGCAAAATGTGGAACACATACTAACAACTTCTACTAGGAAGGTCATAGGGATGGTTAAAATATGCTGGCTTTATTTATAAAAAAGATCTTTTAATGAATTGATATGATTCTTTTCTATTTACCATGGATATCTGTTAAATAATTTCTAACACTGAATGTGTAACAGACCCTTTCAATGTGTAACCTTGAGGAACATGAACTTTTTAAGACCCCAAATGAGGTACACTTGAGAGGTATGACCTAGGCCCCTAGAAATTTCCAAACTCAGAAATCTACATATTTGTTTTGTTGCACCAGGCAAATGGAGCTTAAATCACCTAAAGCCTTGGTCAAACTTTTTTCTTCCCAAGACTATGATATGTGGACAAATGTTTGTTAAAAGAAAGTGTGTTCTTGTTCTGGATGTCACAGTCATATAAATCTGAGTCAGCTCACCTTTCTTAAGCATATTTGTCTGTAGTACAAAGTATTTGAATAACAATATTCTAAAACTTTTTCCATTGACCTTCCATAATATAAAAGACAATTACGTCAAAGTCAAAAGTCAAAGTAAACTTTACTGTCGATCAGATATACACAGAAGTGCAAGCTGAACAAAATTACGTTGATTTGGTCCCCATGCAAGACATAACAATGAACGCATAGTTTGAGTGACAGTAAGACTAATGCACATACAGTAATAAGTAAAATATTAACAACACAGTAAATTAACACGATTGGACAGGAAGACATTAGACAATGTTATACTAGTAGGTTTTGCAAAGACTGTGATTGCTTGGGTATTGCACTTCTTCAGGTGTAGTATGATATAGTCTGATGTTCATATTGTAGATGTACGAAGTGGTGATTCACTCCTGACTATTGCACATTCAGCATAAAAAATCAGGCTAACTGTACCAGTTATTGAAGCAATTTGCCAGAGTATTTACTCTAGATGATACTTAATAGCAAGTGGCATATTGATCTGATTATTTGCTGTCACACCTAGCATTCAAGTTCAGCAGCCTTATGGATAGAGGGAAGAAGCTCCTATTCAGTCTAGATGTTTTGCAGTGTAAGCCGCAATACCGCCTGCCCCAAGAAAGGTGGAAGTACATGCCATGAGTGGGGTGAGTGGGATCATTTATTATCTTCCTAGCCCTTCTCACATACAGAATCTCAAGCAGATCATCCATGGATGAGAGTGAGGAACCAATGACCTTTTCCGCTGTCCTCCTTGCTGTCAGATACTTTACAGTTGCCATACCAGACTATGATGTTATTTGAGAGGATGCTCTTGATGGTCTCTCTGTAGAAGGCTTTGAGGATATACAGAGACAGGTTTGCCCTCCTCATTTTCAATAGGAAGTGCAGACATTGCTGTGCATTCTTCACTATGTGTGGCTAATGTGACTCGACCAAGATAGGCCCATGAGAGATGTGCACCCCCAGGAACTTGGTGTTTTTGACTCTTTCTACTGCCACCCCCTTAATTTCCAGAGGTTGATGCATCTCCTGAGTCCTCTTGAAGTCCGCTATTAATTCTTTGGTCTTGCTTACATTTAAGGACAGATTGTTGCTCTTGCACCAGCCTGTCAAATACTCCACTTCATCCCTGTAGGCTGTTTCCTCACCATTTCTGAGAAGACTTATGATAGTGATATCATCTGCAAACTTGATGTTGTTGTTGGATTCATGCTTGGCCATGCAGTCATGCATCAAAAGTGTGAACAGCAGAGGACTTAGGATGCAGCCTTGAGGGACACCCATGCTCAGTGTAATATTGACTGAAATGTTATTTCCCCACACATACTTTTTGGGGTATGCGATGAGAAAGTCCAGTATCCAGTTACATAGGGAGTGTTGATGCCCAGCTGGATCAGCTTCACTAACAGAATCTGGGGATGACAGTGTTAAAAGTGGAACTAAAATCAACTAACAGGATTCTGACATAATAATTCTTGTTATCTAGATGTTCCAAGGATTCATGAAGTGCTATAACTGCTGCACCAGCTGTGCATCAGTTAGATCTATAAGCAAACTGTAATGTATCCAGTGTTGCAGGCAGGCTTGAAGAGACGCAGTTCTGGATCAACTGCTCAAAACACTTCATTGCTGCTGATGTAAGAGCAACTGACTGGTAATCATTTAGGCTTGTCAGTTGGGATTTCTTGGGTAAGGGAATGATTGTCATATTTTTGAAAGAAACTGGTTATGATTACTAGTTGCAGGGATGTGTTGAATATATCTGTTAGTACAGTGGACAGTTGGGTAGCACAGTCTCTTAGAACCCTTGCCATAATATTATCAGGACCAGCTGCTTTTCTTGGGCTTACTCGTACCAGGGTCTTCAGAACATCAGATGTTCTTAGACATAACACCTCCTCACCCTGTTTGACAGGGAGCTTATTTGGCACAGGGCTGTTGTCCATATCAAATTTGCTGAAGTAGGTATTTAGTTTGTTCAGAAATTCTGTGTTGTCGTCACATGGGGAGGATGCAGGCCTGTAGTCTGTTATGACTTGTATGCATTGCCACAGACGTCTAGAGTCCCTTTGGTCAGAAAAGTGTCTGTGAATTTTATGTCCACAGGTCCTCTTGACCTTCTTTATACCTCTAATTAGATTTGCTCTGGCCTCTCTTAGGGCATCCCTATCTTTTGATTTCAGTGCAACATTTTATGCCTTTACGATACTTCACCAGATATCAAGGGTTTCTGATTAGCATGCATGGTGATACATTTCATGACTGTTATGTCATCAACACATTTTGAAATATAGGCCATTACAGATTCCATATATTCCTCCAGGTCAATATGGTGGTTCTTTACAGCTGCCTCTCTAAACACCAACCAGTTTGTACATTCAGAGCAGTCCTGTAGTATCAAGACTGCTCCCTCAGGCCATATCCTTACTTGTTTGGTTGTAGGTTTGCCCCTTTTCAGCAGTAAATTAATTTTCAGTGAAACCAAGGAAACAAAACTTATGATATGAAAGGTAATTTTTATGTCAGCATTTGTAAGCTCTTTTATAGACTGCCCTTGTTTTATTCTTTATAAGTTCTTCATATAGGGCCATATTCCAAAGTACTTGCTTTTACTGCTAAGTGTCTTACTCTAGTGTTCATAGATTTATAGGTAAGTAACAGGATAGCTGCCTTTATGGGCCATTTTAAGCCTAGCTAATTTCATTCAAAGATGTGAATCAAACCTTGCACCTTGCGTTTGTGAGGTTAACACCTAAACCATTATGCCATCTCCAACCTCAGCCTATCCTGATTCCAAAAGACTTGCTCTCAGTGTAAGTGACTTACTCTGGTGTAAGGCTCATCTATAAAACAGACTTACATCAGGGCTCAATTCCAAAAGACTTACTCCTGGTGCAAGTGACTTACTCTGATGTATATCATGTCTTAGTCTGAGCAGAGCAAAGCTGTTTTAAAGTGTTGTTTTAGCAAGTTTTTGAATCCAGATGGATTGGTTTGGGCTTGCTGTCTGTATGACAGGAATCATGCATTTTTAAACAAATGAGACATACTTTTTTATCAGCAATACTATATTTTTATATAACAAGAGCTGCTTATTTATGTTGCATAGAGAAGAGAAACACTTTAGCATAAATTTGCAAAAAAAAAAAAAACATGGCAAAAGGGGATAAATGCCCATTTCAAATTCTGGAATAGTTTACAGGCCAGCTATCAAACTCTGACACTGCCTTTTAACACTGTCAAAGAAGCTGAAGATCATTTGCGGGTCCTGAACCTGTTACCTTAGAACTTAAACCTGTAGAAATGAAAAGTTCCAATGGATTAGCTAGACTTGTTTATTTTCCCTTTTGGTTGTTTGATTTTCTTATTCTGCAAGATTTTTCCAGTCAAAGCTAGTACAGATGTTTTAAAAGTTTTTCTGTAAGCTGGAAGGGTATGAAGAGGGGATCTTTCTTCTGTCAGTGGGGAAAGAAAGGTTTGAAGTGTGCAACATTTTTCTGTTTTTACTTTTTGGAAATAAATATAGCATATCAGTCAATATACATGGCCTCAACCATGTCATTACAAGAAAAGTAACAGTTGGCCAAGTCCCACTTACCTGTAACAGCAGATGTTTGGATTTCTCACTGCTTCAGTGTTGTTTTGAGTTATCTGCCAAGGTAACACAGTATTGGCCAGCTTTCAAAACCTCATACCCTCCCCCTCTCCCTCTCCCTGTGACAGCTGATTGTCTAAGCATATCCTGAGATGGAAGCATTCAACTGTCACAGAAGTGAGGAAGTGCAAAAATATCAACAACAAAACCTAGAAATTTTTGAAAAGTATAAAAAAGAAATATGGACATGGGAAAGGAAGAGAGGTTTGATATGGTGCAATATTTATGCAAATTAATCAATATAAAGAGGAAGCCCGAAAGATACTCCGAGAAATACAGGCAAAGGCATCCAGATATGAAAAATTTCACAATAAAAAATAATACCACAAAGAGGGAATGTAGAAAAGAAGATTACTAAAGTAGAAGTTAAACAAATTGAAGCTAAAGTTATAGAGTGCTTGCCAAGTGAAGGATTTGGTGTAGAAGGTCTAACACAGGTTACATCACAGCATGATGCAACAAGTCCCCAAAGTAAGGAGAAACAGGAAGATCAGAAGACATCTGAAGAAGAAATATGGACATGGGAAAGAAAGAGATTTAATATGGTGTAATATCTATGCAAAGGAGAAAGCAAAACTAATCAATACAAAAAGAACAGCACCAAAGATATTTGAAGAGAAATACAGGCAAAGGAATCCGGACATGGAAAACTTTACAATACAAAAATAAGAAGACAAAGAGGAAAAGTAGAAAAGGAGATTAGTAATGGAGAAGTTAAAGAAACAGAAACTGAGGTTATGGATTACCTGCAAAGTGAAGGATTCAGCATAGAAAATCTAATTCAGAAAGCACCACAACAGGGTAGAGCAATGGACATCCAAATTAAGGAGAAACAGTGGAACAAGAGGCAGTGGGTCATGTGTCATGTGGAGATATTTTGGAGCCTTCCAGAGAAAACCATTACAAACATTCACTTGAAGCTGGACAGCAAGGGAAGGAACAGGAAACTGTGGAAACTCTGATGCAGTCAATGTTGAGGAGTGATATGGGAACTCACTGGTCTATGATAGAGCAACAGATGGCACCGGATGAAATTGAAGAGAATGTGCCACAGGAAAATGATATAGAACTTTCTATAGAATGCCCACAGGAAATGGAAAACAAAAAAGGTGCCTCAGTTTAGAAGAAAATGAGGTAAGAGAAGAGTTTCTTGATTTAATAGAGAGAGACATATTAAGATCAATGAAAGAAATAGACTGCAGAAGGTCAATAAAACCCCGAAAGTCAGAAGTTTGATAAAACAAATGAACACAGTAATTAGCACTGTCCATACAGATCCATGTGATATACCAGAAGTAAACAGGATATATTACTGTGCAGCTAAATTAATAACTGATAAAGTTCTACCACAAGAACACAGGGTAGTGAGGGAAAGGAAGTGGAGAAATCGAATACCATCATGGAAGTATCGAATAGAGAAAACTTTAATGCAATTAAGACAAAAAGTGTTACTGTTAGAAGAGGGAACAGATCAGAAAGACAGACGTGATAAAAGCAATATGCAGTATTAGAACAGATCAGGATCTATCATGCACTATCACAAATAAACTAAAACTCTCAGCACAGGTGAAAAAAACTAGAAGATACACAGATAAATATAAAGGAAAAGTACAAAATAAGCAATTTATTGATGACTCAAAAAAGTTTCATCAAGAATTGGGAAACAGGGTAAAAGGAATTGGAAGACCACCAAAAAAAAGAAGACAGAGATATATTTTGGAGAAGTATTTATGAAGTTCCTGTGGAACATAAAGATGCTAAAGGGATAGAAGTAAAAGAAAAAATAAGAGTTTAAAGGTACTGGATATGAAATGGTATGGAGTAACAGCCAGAGAGATTGAAACAAAGTTAAGAAAAGCCTCTAATTGGAAAACCCCATGCCCAAATGCAGTGCCTAACTTCTGGTAAAAAATATTAACATCTTTGCACAAAGATTTAGCCATGAGTAAGAACTATTTATATGTGCACCTCGAACAGACACCAACCTGGTTAACAACAGGAAAAACAATGCTCCTACTTAAGAGTGAACCTGCAAGCTACCCTAAAAATTATAGACCAGTAACTTGCCTTCTGACGATATATAAACTATGCACTGGAAATGATGCTGACAGAGTTTGTCATTTAGAAGAAAACTTGATTATGGAAATAAAAGAAATTCATATGGAACAAAGGATCATTTCTTAAATAAAGTCATAGTGGAGAACTGTGAAAAGGGGAAGAATCTAAGTATGGCATGGACTGACTACAAAAAAGCATTTGATAGTATCCCATATTCATGGATAAAAGAGTGCTTAAAAATATGTATAAGATGCACTCTACACTGATTGGCTACATTACAGTGACCATGAAACAGTGGCAGACCACTTTGCAATTAAGCCATGATAATAGGACAAATTATTATCCTAGGTATAAAAATCCAAAGAGGGATATTCCAGGGTGACTCTATCACCACTGCTATTCTGTCTTGCCTTTAACCCATTAAGCTGTCTACTTAACAGCTTAGGCCATGGCTACAATTTGGTTCCTAGAAAACAACAAAATGTAAAGCCCTCTCATCTTCTCTTTGTCAATGATTTAAAACTGTATAGCTCATCAGATAAGGAACTGAAAGTACAAGTTGTCAAAACTTTTTCAGATGATATAAGAATGTAATTTTGTCTTGATAAATGTGCAAAAGCAACCTTTAAAGCATGAAAACTGCCAGACCAAGAAAATAAGAAGTTATGTACTCACCATAATGTTCCATGTTTGTTGTCCATCTCACCTTCATTCATTGCTGGATGGGTTCGGAACTGAGAATTGGTTCAGACTTGTCCTATACTAAAGCTCGAGAGCTTCCACCAGCTTGAGGATATACCCTATCCCATCATGCCTTGGGAAGATTACCCAGATCTTGTTTGCAAACCCTAAACTAGTAGTTCCTACATAAACCCCTGTCTACTAAAGGAGCCAAGGAAGTGAGTCAGAGGACAGGAATTTCCAATTTTTGTTTGACCTCTCGATCCTCCAGGAGCGAAGGCTGGGGAGGGTGGGGCACAAGAATGAAGGCGAGATGGGTAACAAATATGGGACATTATGGTGAGCACATAACTTAATGTTATGTTGTCCTTATCTCACCTTCATTCATTGCTGGATGGGACAGCATCCCTAGCACCTTCTTTCTTGGGTGGGTCAAGGGAAAATACTCTTCAGAACACTGGATCCAAAAGAAGCCCTGTTCTTGGAGGCCAAATCCACTTAGTAATAAGTAATAAAGTATGAGGCTTTACCGATGTCACTGCAGCACAAATCGAATCTATGGGTAGTCTAGCCTGAAAGGCTGAAGAGGTCACAACAGCACTTGTAGAATGACCCTTTATCTTCCCTGGAAGTTCTCTATTTTGATATGTGTATAAGAACGTTTTGCAATCTGTAAGCCATTTTGAAAGTGTGACTTCAGATATTGGGGCGCCCTTTTTCATATCTGAGAAAGATACAAATAGTTGGTCTGATTTTCTGAGTTCCTTTGTTCTGTGCAGATAGAAACATAATTCTCTGTGTACGTCCAGTTGATGTAAACTGTATTCTGCCTTGTTGCCATAGTTTGGGAAAAACACTGGTAATTCAATGGATTGATTTAAATTAGTCTCAGAACATACCTTGGGAAGAAAAGATGGATTAGTTCTCAGGGACACACTATCCTTGTGGAAAATCAAATAGGGGGAACATATTGATAATGTCTGGAGCTCTGATACCCTCCGGGCAGATGTGATGGCTAATAAGAAGATTGTTTTCCATGTTAGAAACTTCAGATGACAAGATGATGCAGGTTCAAAAGGAGGAAGGATTAGATTGGACAATACCAAATTGAGGTCCCAAGAAGCTGGTGGTTCTTTCACTGGAGGCCTTAGCAAGAAAGTACCTCTCAAAAAGGCCTTGCACAGTCTATGGGACATGATTTTGAATCTAATTTCTCCAGAATGGTAGTTTGATATAGCAGCCCATTGAACTTGTATGGTAGCCACTGCTGCACCTTCATTGAAAGGTTTTGCTAAGTCTAAAATAGATGTGAAGGGGGCTGTGAAAGGATCAATGTGATTGTTGAGAGCACAACAGGAAAACCTTTTCCATTTGCTAGCATAAAGCTTTCTAGCTGTTGCCTTATGGGATGAGATCAGAATACGTTTCACAGCGGGAGAAATATTTGGAAGCTTGGCTAGGAGTGGAAGTGGAGCAGCCAAGCTGTCAGTTTGAGGGTCTGGACCGACGGATGGAGCATCCTTGATGCATTAGTCAGGAGGTCTGAAACTGGGTCCAGAACCCACGGCTCATCTTGTAGATAGGGCCACAGGAAGGGGAATGAAATCGGATGAGGCCAGTATGAGGCAATGAGTATTAACCTGCTTCTCAATGTGTTGGCTTTCTGAAGGACTTTGGGAATCAAGGGAAAAGGAGGGAAAGCATAAAGAAGACCTGGGGGTCAGTCATGTACAAGTGCATCTCTTGGTGACTCCCCTGGAGTGGGGATCATGGCAAAGTAGCTGCATTTGGCATTCATAGACCTGGCAAAAAGTTTGCAGCAAGGCTGGCCCTACTGGCGAAAAATCTGCTCTGCAATTTCCTGTTTCAGGGACCACTCATGAGGCATTAGAATAGTTCTGCTGAGTTTGTCTGCTAGCGCGCTGGATTTCTCTGGGATATGCATTGCTATGAGAAAGCGCTGGGAAGAGACTGCCCACTGCCATACTCTTTGAGTCTCTCAACATAGGGGGCAAGACCTTGTTCCTCCCTGTTTGTTTATATACCACACCACTGACATATTGTCTGTCTGGATTGCACTTGTTTCTAGTGGAAGAGAGTTGTGGAATGCCTGCAACACCAAAAGCACCACTCTCATCTCTAGGACATTGATATGCAAGTGGTTCTCATATTCCTGCCAAACTCCTTCGACAGTCCTCCCCAGATAATGCCTCTCAACCCAATCTGGGAAGCGTCCGTGGTCACTGTAGCTATTGGCTGTGGGGGAATGAAGCCACCAGTGCAGATCCCTCTAGCAGAATTCCATTATTATAATCTTGTGGGACATGGGTGACTCCTGCATGGATCATTGGGTGAAAAGTAGCCACTGGAGAATTCTCATGTGCAGACGAGTGAGGGGTACCAAGGTTATTGCTGCTGCTATGATACCTAAAATCTTCAGAATAACTTTCGCTTGTACTTCCTTTTTTGTAAGAAGGTTCTTTACTTGTTGACGTAGTGTTTGTACCCTGTCGGGAGAAAGTTCAGCTACCATGGCTCTTGTGTTTTAAGTCTGCGCCTAGGAATATAATATGTTGTGATGGCAACAAGGCAGACTTTTTGAAGTTTATCGTGATGCCTAGTTGAGAGCAAAGGTGGATGGTGATGTCTCTTGCTCTGGCTAGTAGATGCTCGGTGGTGGCTATTAGAAGTCAGTCATTCAAGTACGGAAACACCCGGAATCCTAGACGCCTCAAGTGAGCCGTGACTACTGCCATGCATTTGAACACTCTGAGGGCTGTAGTGAGACCAAAGGGTAGAGCTCAGAATTGGTAGTGACTGCCTCCCAGCCAAAAGTGTAAGTGACTACTGGATTGCCTGTCCATCTTTAAATGGTAGTATGCATCCTGGAGATCTATTGAGCACATCCATTTGTCTTTCCTCAGAAAAGGGAGTATTGACTGCAGTGTCACCATCCTGAACTTTGACTTTTTTATGGACTTGTTTAATCTGCTGAGATCCAGAATGGGCCTCCAGTCCTCTGTCTTTTTTTGAACTAAAAAGAACCTTGAGTAAGTTCCAGATCCAATTTGGTCTGCAGGGACATTTTGAATGGCTCTTTTTACTAGCAACCTTTGTACCTCTAGGGTTGTCAGGTCCCTCTGACTAGGTGGAACATCCGGGACTGATCTTTTTTCTAAAGGGGAGAGGAAAAGAGTATACAGTAGCCTCTGGATATGATCACTTGTACCCCTTTGTCTTTTATTTTTAGCCAGGTGTTTGGGTACAGTGACAAGCGACCCCTGACTGCCTCCAGAGGTGGACAGATGAACCTCCTTTCAGGAGCGCTGAAAGGGCCTACGAAGGAACGTATCCCTGTCACCCTGGTTTTGCAGACCCCCTTAGCTGTGAGGTCAGCATCTTCTATTGTTATTTCCCCCTCTGCCCTGAGGGAAGAATCACCACGTGCATCTGGAAAGGCTCTCTGGGACTTATGGAACCACATTTTTCCCCCCTTCTGGCCTTTGGGGTAAGGCCTGGTAGGAAGGGAAAAACAGACTCCAATTGCAGAAAGAGTCTTTCCCTCTTGCTCGCACCTGGTCAGAGTCTCTTTCGTGCCAAACAAGGATGAGCCATTAAAAGGGGCATTGATAAAGGAAGACTTGAAGGGCTCTGCAAACTCATAAGTGCATCCAGGAATGCCTCCTTAAGGAGATTCCTGTACCCACTGCCCTACTCACTTCATTGGCTGCATGAGAGATAAGTCGTATGGAGGAGTTTACCGCAGAATTTAAGGTGGAAAGCTGAGAGGTCACCTTGTCCGAAACTCCAGCAGCTGTAGAACCTTGGAGGGTATCATGTATCTTTTTCAGGAGATCCTTTGAAGCCTAGTAAAATGAGTCAAATAGTTCAGCGACCTAAGGGTGAAGGAAGCTGACGAAAACATTTGCTTTCCGTATCAGTCCACCGTACGAGATTTTATATTCATGGATGGACAGATGAGGAAGTCTCAGACAATTCCTTTTGATGGCTGCCACCTTTTGTGAGGAACTCTTTATCAGAGGGTACTGTAATAAATTTATTTGGACTCCTTGGGACACGCTCCACAGACTCTGGAGAGCTCCATGCCTTCTGACTGACTACATTCAGGAGCTGGTCGAAAGGTGAAGTCACCCAAGAGGTGGAGGGGTGAGACCCAAAAGCCTCCTGGTACATGGACTCCTCCTCAGAAGGGTTGATGGACTTCCAGACACCTCTCTTTTTAAGGATCTCTAGGATGTCTGCAAAGGAGACATCCTCAGAGAGTGACTGTGGGGACCCTTCTAAATCCTCGAAGTCCATGGTTGAAGTGATGAACTCCTCAGGGGAGGCTAGATGTTTCCTCTTACATAACCTCTTCAGAGGAATACTCAGGAGAGGTTTCGGAAGAGAGGGTATCACCCAGTGGGGCATCCTGGGACTTCGGGTCTCCACGCTTGGGAGGCAGAGATGGTAAAGACACAGACTCTGGCGCTTTTGGGGAAGAGTGTTTGGGTCCGAGAGTGGAACTGTCTGGGGCAACAGCACTCTCCTCATGACCTCGAAAGCACCTGGGCCCATCTCCGAGGAACCAGAAGACTCCCCCTGAACCAAGGAGCTGGACACTGAGGCCGATGTAGGCACCGAGCTCACCTGCGCCAAAGCCTGAGAGATAGATTTGGGTCAGAAAATTGTCCAACTCAACTCACCTACCCGGACCCGAGGGGGGAGCGTTGGCCCCTAAACCCCTGAAAAGATGATGGAACCGAGGAGGTTGGAGCGGTAGTCAGGATGAAAAATCCTGGAGCAGGTCTTGGCCCTGATGGTTCCACTACAGTCAGATCCAAGCAGTCCAGCTCCAAAGTCACAACATAGGTCATAGGAGGAAATGATGAAGGGGAAGTGATGGTTGCCGGTCACAAATTCTTCTGGGTCAGGGTCGACAGACTCTTGGTCAGCGCCAGCGTCTGTAACAGCCTCTTGACCACCCACTCCACATTGTCGTCTGAACAACTCCTGGAGGACCGAGAGGTCAGGGTCAAGGATCTGACTGCTTGCAGGATAGGCAAATGCAATACTGAAGAGACTGGTTCCAGAACTGGGGACCGGCTCTGAATATGGAACTCTGTTGGCTCCAAAATAACTAGGGGAGCAGAATAGGTAGATTTTTTGGGCCCAAAAGCCTTTGGGTCTGTGAATGACACTCTTGCATGCTTCTTCGATGGTTCCGATGATGGAGCTGTGGAAGATGATCTCTTTGAAGACTTCTCTGACCTAGGAGATTGAGACTGTTTAGAGAATTTTGGGGAATTCTGTTTCCCTTATAGATCCTCAGGAAAAGGAACTTTCAACAATCAAAAAAGGCACTAAAAATAATAATAAATGACCATAGAAACCAGAATCCACCACTCAAATAGTTTAATAAAACCTCTAGCTCCTCGGCAAAAGCCTTCCAAGGAGAATACAAAATAAAAACTCAAGCACAAGTTTATATAATGAAGTCAGTTAAACAATTTAAAATCACATAAGCCTAAATAAGAACTTTCCAATTGCATTCTACATTAATGCCACCAGGGGCTAATGTACCATATTTTAATATAAAAAGTGTTTCTTTATACAAAAGTTTTTTCTTAAGATCAGTACCATACGTATTAATAGGAATATGTTCTAAAACTGTGCCTAACAAACCATTAGAGTTACCATTATGATGTCTTTTAAAATGCATAGCAAGAGGGCTCTCTAATTTTGCATTTTTAATGTTCCTAAATTCTAGTCTTAAAGGCCCTCTTGCTTTCACTTATATAGAACATACCACAAGGGCATTTAAGTGCATATATAATGCCTTCTGTGTTACATGAAAACATGGCATTAGACTGAAAAGGCAGCCTATTAATATATTTAACATATTAGCATGTTACACATCTGCCACAAGAATAAGTACCTACAATAGTAGGATTAATACTTAAACTCAAATTAGGCATAAAAAATCTAGCATGTACTAACATATCCCTTATGCTTTTACCCCTTCTATAAGAAAACCTGGGAATTCTATCAAGAATATCTATAAGGTCTCTATACTTAAAGAACCCCAATAAAATTGAATCATTTGTTTTACTTCTTCCGATAAAAGGTAGGTCATAAGTAATAACTACATGCATCTTTCTTAAGTTATTATTCAGTTTATTACCAGGTTTAACAAAACACTTTTCCTGCCTATTATTAGGCTAAGTAATATTCCTGTTAACTTTATCTAAAGAAGAAAATATTTTTTTTAATGTCATAATCTCTCTGAAATAATTGAGCTGTTTTCTGTAATTCATTATTTAGCTCATTAGTATTGTTACATAACCTTTTAACTCTAATGAACTCTAAGGAAGAGATTTAAAGAGATGTAGAGGATGGTAGCTATGAGCATCCAAAAAATGGAGACCATCCACAAATTTGCAGTGAACTTTAGTAATAATTTTCCCATTTCTACCTCCTTCTAAACTGATATCCAGAAAATTTACTTTATTACCCAATTGGAAACCATCAAATTGCAACAAAAGTCTATTATCGTGAAGACTATTCATAAAATGTCTGACTTGTTCTTGACCCCCTTTACAAATGAAAATTAAATAGTCAATATATCTATAGTATTTCACCACATGCTTCTTATAAAAATCTCCTTGGTAAAGATGTTCCACCTCAAACGTGATATTCACATACATGGGGCCAAATGCTGCCCCCATGGCTGTGCCCCTTAATTGATGAAATAACTGGCTATCAAATTCAAAGTAATTGTTTTTAAAACAAAACTCTACTAATTCAATTATGTAATACGTAAGGGGACTGTCACCCAAAGTAGCTCTTAATGCTTCCAATCCATGTTGATGGTTTATACTAGTATACAAACCTTTTACATCAGCAGTTAACCAGTACATATCCCACGTCCATTGTAAAGAAAGTATCTTGTTTAAAAAATCAGAACTATCCCTTAAAAAAGTAAACTATGTAAGAATATATTATTGCGGAAATAGTTACATGCAGACACAATTGGATGACCCGGTGGGTTCTGAATGACTATGTACCTTGGGTAAACAAAACTTAGTTATTTCACAATTATCAATATCATCTGTTGTAAAATATCCTAATCTCTGTCCCTTCTGTAATAAACCTTGAAATTTCCCAATGGCTTCCTTATATTCTTTTATGGTACATTGTTTGTAAGTAGTATTATCATTTAAATGTTCTAAACACATTTGGACATATTGTGAAAAATGCATAATTACAACCTTATTCCCCTTGGCCGCTGGTTTAATAATCAGCTCTTTATTTTTAATCAACTGTTGCAATGCCTTCCACTCTAACTTCTAATCTAACTTAGTTAAATTATATTTAATATACTTAAATTGTTTAACTGACTTCATTATATAAACTTGTGCTTGAGTTTTTATTTTGTATTCTTCTTGGAAGGTTATTGCTGAGGCGCTAGAGGTTTTATTAAACTGTTTGAGTGGTGGATCCTGGTTTCTACGGTTGTTTATTTTTAGAACTTTCAACAATCCCCTGACAATCAGCTTAGTTTTCCTCTCCATTGACACTCTGGAGCTGAATGCATGGCAAAAAGAGCATGAGCCTTGCAGCTGGACAGCACCTAAACAATAAACACAACTGGTGTGTCCATCTGTCAAGGACATTTTCTGGCTGCATCAATCACATTTTTTAGAGCCTGAACTTCTTTAGCATCTTTAGGCATGACTAGGCAACAAGTCAAACAACTAAGAATTACTAGGAACCAACAAGAACTTTTTTTGTACATCAACAAACAACTACAAGAAGAAGCAAAAAGTAGCCAAAGGAGAAGTCTGTAATTTAAACGACAGTCACCTCACAGTCAGAGGAGAAGTCTCTAATTTAAACGACAAACTCCTCACAGGAAAAATGGAAAGGGGAAAGTAGGAAAACCTTCTAAGTTAAACGGGCTAAAAGGAGCCTTCTAACTCAAGCAGACTACCTAATGACAACATGAAGTCTTTTTCGCTGTTCTTACCTAACAACGGGATAAGATAAGTAAGATAGTTTTAACAGCAAAAGATCCAAAAATTTTCTAACCTAATCGAGTTTGGGACCGGGATAGGGTGAAAAGATAAACGGCCTAGTGAAAGACGACAACCAGCAACAAACAGTACAAAAAAATCACAACAGTCCTGGAAAGGCTTGTGTCTAACACACTAATAAGAATTATTCAACACACACACTAAATATTTAGAGCAAAAAATTCTATAAAATGAAGAAAATGATTCTACTTAGCCTGGAGCCTAGTAGGAAGCTTCCAGTCTTGTTTAGCGGCAAACGAGATCTGGGTAATCTTCCCAAGGCATGATGGGATAGGGTATAGCATCGAGCTGGTGGAAGCTCTCGAGCTTTAGTATAGGTCAAGTTGGAACAGATTCTCAGTTCCAAACCCATGCAGTAATGAATGAAGGCAAGATAAGGATAACATAACATCATCAGTTTGTGACAAGAATGTGATATAATAGAACTTGAGCAAGAGGGAGTGTGTAAATATTTGGGAAATGAAGGATCAGCAATAAAACATGAGCAAATGCAAATAAAACTTAGTAAGGAATATGTTAGAAGACTTAAATTAATCCTGAAAACAGTGTTGGCATCTAGAAACAAAATTCAAGCTATAAACCAATTTGCTCTTCCTGTCCTAACTTACAGTTTTGGAGTGATTGACTGGCCACAAAACATGTTGGGATAGATTAGACAGGAAAACAAGAAGGATGCTTCATACTCATGAAAAGATTTATAAAAATCAGTACATACCAAGATTTATATATTCCTCATTCTGAAGGAGGGGTGGGCTTCCCTGAAATTGATTACATGTATAGATCTGCAATTGTGTGACTGTACACACATTTGCTGACCTCACAAGACCCAAACATAGTGAATGTTTTAAAACATGAGGAGAATAAATCTAAGATGACTTCTCTGCTTAGTTTAGCAGAAGTATATCAGCATCAAGCAGGAATGGAAATCAAAACAGTAGATAAAAATCAGGCAGTAACTGAATGTACTAAAAAAAATATATATAAGTTGAAGGATCAGATGAGAAGGCAAAAAATGTGGAAAATCCATAAATATGGTTGCAAGTATAGAAAACTTCTTGAAGAATCTCATGTTGATCAGAATCAAACACAGGAATGGTTAAGGAGAGGTGAATTCAAACCCAGAGATTAAAGGTTAATATTGGTAGCCCAAGATAGTGGGCTACGTACACGTTGGTTTACAAAGTTCATTGAAAATGTGGGAGAAACAGGCAAATGTAGGTTCTGTAAAACAGAATTGGAAACAGTTGCACATCTTGTTGCTAGTTGTGACATACTAATGGCAGAAGGTCTGTATACTGAAAGGCATAATAATGTGGCAAGAATGCTGCACTGGGGACTGGCAAACATTATGGTACTGAAGTGACTGAAAAACAATGGAAACATGAGACACAAAGCATCATATAAAATGATGAGGTCTACATCACATGCAATCACCCATTACCAACAGTTCAAAAGAAAGATTTAGAAAAACGGATATAAAGGTCCATGAAAAGAAGACAAATGTAGCATTGATCATTGATATCTGCACGCCCAGTGACTACAGTGTCTTGCATACAGAGAAACACAAAGTCATAAAATATCAGGATTTGCAGGCAGAAATGAGGGTAATGTGGAAGGAAGACACCCAAGCAGGTCCAAATGTAGTAGGAGCAATGGGTCTTAAATAATCTACAATCATATTTAGATATGTTACCAATACATGTAAGCCCATATGAATTGCAAGAGTTGTCATTACTGGACACATTGCGGGTGCTGTGAAAAGCACTTCTGGCTGACATCAAAGATTGAAACAATACTAATTTCATGAGCTTTAATCGTACTTTGACTTAGGAATGGGGTCCATTCCCATCATGGTATTAGAAACCCAAAATACTTGGCGAAATTAAAAAACAAGCAAGTGTTCAGGCTTTTTCACTTCCACAAAGGAGAGGAAACAGCCTGAAGCCAGAATCATCTAGCAAGAGTAAATTTGCAGCCAATTACAATACCATATAAAAACAAATCCAACAACCATATCAAAGAGGTTGAAATCCACCTTAGCTATACATAATTTGAGGGATTGTGGGTGGGTGCTGCCCCTAACATCTACTGTTACTGCTAAGCAGGACTGCAAGTGTACTACGTTCATCATTCCCACTGCCTCAGTGGCATTTTGGGGAGATTCACAAAGCAAACCTTACCTGAAAGGTAGAAGGAAAAGGGTCCAAAAGACCCTGGAGAATGGTTCTAGCAAATAATCCAGTTTATAGTGTTTTGTGAAGTATGAACAGAGGATTAGGCTGCTGCCTATAGAATTCTTCTAGAGTCCACCCCTTACTGATATGCCATGAAAAAGGATAAAGCCTAGTTGAGTGGGATAATTTAACTTGCCTGGAAGAGATTTATCATGGTGGGAGTAGCAGGAAACAGTAGCAGAGGACAACCATTGTGCAATAGTTTGCTTAGAGACAGGTTGACCTTTCTTAGTCCCTGTGGAGAAAAACAGCTGTTCAGCATTCCTGAAGGCCTTTGTTCTGTCAATGTAATAGCGGAGCTGTCTGTGTGCATTTAAGAGATTTACAAACTTTTCTTTTTTTTTTTTTTTTTTTGGATCAGGATAGAACATATGGAGAATAATGGCTTGATTCAAAGTAAATTCAGAATCAACTTTAGGCATGAATGATGGATTAGTGCATAACACAACCCTGCCCTTATGAAAA